>NW_024068419.1:0-143603 GCF_009389715.1 Phoenix dactylifera | reverse complement strand
TAATCGATCTGTGATTTGGCACCGCCTTTGCTCGTTCCGTTTTTTATTCTCCCCTTTTGTGGTTTGATGTGTTTAAATAGGCAGTGGCACGCTCGGTATTGTTTTTGTTTAAAAATCGAATCGTAAGATTAGTCGCTTGTAGGATTCGTTGTTACATTTTGCTTGAACATTATATCACATGGGCTAGTAGTGTCTTTTTATGACTGTGTGCAAATTGTTGTAAAGCGCAACGTGGATTAATTGAATAAATGCGATGTATAATATATTCTAAATTTTTATAAAGATTCATGATATAAGAGGAGGGCATTGCAGTATTCAGTGGAAATGATTCTTTAATTTGATTCAAGGAAGGCATGTCATAAGTCGGTGTAAACTTTTGAGCCCGAATGACTTAGGTTTTCGTTTCTGAAAGAAGTTTGGTATATCGTCTGATATGAAATATGATATGAATTTAAATTTTAGAATGAAAGCAATATTTGAGTGTGTGAGAGAGCTATTCATTTATATATCCAGTGAGGAATATAATATGCATATGAAACAACTTTATTTACGTTTTTTTGCAAAAACGTTTGATAATTGTCGATCCTCAAAGTTTTGATTATAGAGGGATTGTGATTTAGTGGATTGTAGGCACCCCTACAACCACAAGCTTGATTGAATCATTATTTTTCTATTCTTTAGAAACAAGATGGACTGGTGCAGAATGTTTGGAGGTGTGAAGTGACTGCATGATTTGCTGCCATCAGTGAGAATTCTGATAAGCTTCAATTCAGAGCTGGGATTCCAACGGCTATGTCATCAAAATAACGACACTTGTTTTTAGAGTTTTGAAGCTGAGGGTGACTTCCTTGCAGTCCTTTTTAAACTTACAGATGGAGTAGTTTAAACATGCACGAATTTCTATGCTCCTCCATTGGAAGATTTGGATATTTGCCAAAGTTATGGTCCAAGGGATATGGTGATGAAATTTTGCATGCTTCATGGTAAAGAAGATGGGATTTTCAATTACCATTTTGTCATTCCTTTTCTAAAGAACCTTTAGTAAAGCTTTGAAATACTACCACATCACTTGCCACTCGCAACTACATCTAGGAGGTGGTTTTGGGTTACCATCGCTTTGGTGGTAACATTAATTTAAGTTGCTGACCTCTTTCTTCTGTCCCTCTCTATCTGGCCTTGCAGCTTCTTCGCTGTTGAAGATCTTTGTCTATGGCTTTCGTTGGGAAGGAGCCAAAATTCCTGAGTCATGACTAGTCCTTTTTGATAAGAATGAAATAAAAATTTAAGTCTAGATCAAATGGACAACCATAGATTAGTTGGTATGTAACTCCTTCATAGTTGATCTGTTATTTAGAGCAATGTGGATAAAATGGAGGGTTGCCTCTACCCATAGATGTTATGCAACACCCTATACCTTCAAGACTAAAGTGTAAAGTGATTTTGCCGAGTTTTAGAGAACAAGGGCCTAGCCACATATAATGGATTATCTAGAATTTTGAAGAGGTGGATGCATGTAAAATAGGACAATTTAAAAATAATCACCTTGATCATGATTTTCCACAGGAGGTGCATGAGAGAGAGAAAGAAGACGATAAATTGAAATCGACCAGATCTTTTGCATCTTCTTCGGACTTTATTGAGAAAATTTGTAGTTATTGACTGTATCACTACTTCAGATTTGTCTACAAGAGACTATAAACAGAATAGTGTGCTTTAATTGGACTTGAATTTCCAAATGCTGCAAATGCCTGTTGATAACATTTTCAGAAGGGATTGGACATGAAGGAGAAAGAGGATATTAGCTCTGCCACTAAAAGCACTTGTCATCATTGCTGTCTTAATTTGAACTCATCTGAGATACTGATATTTGATGCTTTAATTCATGAGCATAGGTCATGACTGCATTCTCATACTTAATATTTCTTTCAAATTATTGCTTTCAATGGTTCGATGGAACAGTACCTCAAATGCTTGTTTGCATTTGAGACAATTATTATCACAAAAATTGCTTCTTATCTACTGAATTTTAGTTGCCCTATCTGACATGGAATGTATTCCTTTTGCAAAATGGGCCCTTGAGGAGTGTAGCATCTAGGAGAAGTATCATGGCCTGCGAACTCTGGTGGCTTTCTAACCTTCTTATGTTATGTCATTACCAACAGAAAGAATAGATCAGTGTTCTTTACGCTTCTTCTGTTACCATCTTTTGCACTTGATGCATTGTGATTTGTTCATACGCATGGCTATAAGGACTCTCTAACCTTGATTGTATGAGATATAATTTGAAGAGGACACAGTTTGCTTGTACGTCTGCGTCGGATCTGAAACTCTGATAGCTCAGCAATATGTGTTGTTTTTGAGATGTCAAAATGGTGCCACTACAACTGTCTTACTCTGTATGCATGTAATATATGAGCAGGACTTTTTCCTTCCCGACTGTAATATGGATCAGATATTCCTGTTTTCATAACTGAAAGAATGAAGGCTTTCCCACGAAAATGATATTCTCTCTTTAATTTTGCAGATTGCAATGGCAGAGCCTGTAATATATGAAAACTAGAAGCTTCGCAAAGCGATGTCATCCTGAGAGGATATGTTGGAGATAAAGGTACATGGAGAAATCCTAGCCACCCATGGAGAGTCGACCAAGATTCAAGCTCAGTGGGGTTCCAACCCTCATTCGATGGGAGAATGAAGCGATCATTGGACGCCTGGAAGACCATGAGGCTCATGTTGGAAACAAAATTGATGCCCTTCTAGCTAGCAATTGATCTATTCTCCAGCAATGACTGTTTTAGTACTGCTGAAGAATAATATTTCACAGCTTGAATTTGTGATGGTAGACAATAAACCTACCAAGTTGGCATGCAAGAATTTTTGTTTTGTATCTTTGGATACTCAAGATCTTTCAGATTAATGCAAAGCTATGATGAATAATATTTCACAGCTTGCAGTTGTGTTGGTAGGCAATAAACTTAAGTTAGCATGCAAGAAATTTTATGTTATGTACGAGCTTTTTCAGATTAATAGAAAAACTGTTTAAGATTTTATACTCTGATGTGTTCTGGGAAAACTCCAGTAGATTAGGTACTGATGTGATTTTGTTCATTAGTAGCGATCATTGTCTGGTTTCAGGCTATTTGAAAGAGAATGAATAGAATCCTATCTACATTTGTGGTAGTTACACGAGTTTTCCTTTCAATCTACTTCCGCAGAGCCAGGTTCATCCTGGCTCTGACTCGTTTGATGTGGCTTCATATATGGTGCAAGTTGGCTTTTTTATGGTCCTTTCATGCGTAAATCACATGATTCTTTTAATGGATCTTGATAGCTCTGCCAAGGTACATTGCTTAGAGTTAAGAAGATACCCATTAGGGATACAATCCTCCGGATGAAGATATAACTATAAACAGGAAAAAGATAAAAGTTTTTAGTAATTGATGTTTCAACCCAATACCATTTTGAGTCATTGATTTCCTTTTATCCTTGTAAGTCTTTTTTTTAAAACTACGTTTTAGCTTGGGCACCTTTAAACAGTCAGGGTCATCTCATAGCCCCCATTCGAGTTACAAGCCCACACGACTGCGGTCGGCCGCCGGACAGTGCGGCATCTAGTTGTGTTGAAATAGCAAATTATGTGCGACAGCCATGACGTACAATGATTGTCTAGTAGGAAAAAAATCAAAACCGCCTCCCTTGCAACAATCACCTGCCATCCCATCAAAGCCTACAAAATATGAGGGATGTTGATGTCTTCTGTGGTCTCGAGCGAAATATATGAGATGCTTAAGAGATGGATTTATTTATAAACCATAACAACAGATGGGTTGTTATAATTGTTGAGGATAACTCTCAAAAAGAATTTGTCATATTTAATGAACATATATGATGGAGATGTATGAAACTTGATCAATATGTGGTCATAAATAAGTTGGGAGAGAATCATGTTTTAAGGACCATATATGAGATTAGTCCTTCATAATGGAAAGGAGAAAGATTGATATAAATGATTTAGTGCAAACGTTAATAGGTGGGGTGAAAATATGCAAATGAATATACAAAAAAAACTAATGTCTCAACATCAAGTTTTATTGCCTGATATGGAACGGATCGACACAGTATAGCTACCTGCTCATCCTCATACAGGCATCTTCACTCAAACATCATCGGACTACATCAGCCATCATAAAACCATGGCCATTAAACAAAACGCCACCACCTGACCACAACAATCAAGGAGAATGCAAACATGTAAAAAGGAGATGCAGTGATATACTCGGACTGCTTTCTCAAGCAATCATGTTATAACTTGAGTGCCATATCATGACCCATATCTGATCATACGGTAGAGACAATCCTCCAAAAAAACGTAGTGAATTTAACAAACAAAATATCAAAAATGGCAGAGAAAAAGGTGGGAGAGATGGAGACTCATTTTCTTTTTCCCACTTTACAAAATGCTGAGCAGCAGCAACATGCCGTTGAAACAAATTCTCACCTGCTCGGTCACCCTGTAGACACAATTTCTTTGTAATAAATGCTCACCAGCTCAATCACCCTGTAGACAATAGAGCTGGCGGATGTTCCCAGAAGCTGCCATTAAAACACGGACTTCAGTAAAACTTTTCTTGTTTCAGTTTGTAATGAAGCACAGAATTCAAATGATCACATTCACATAGGTTCCTTAACATATATCAGCAATTAATTTGAGAACCGAATGGTACAAAAGCAAGGCCATCTGGCTCTCCTTGGATACAAGTGCCAACTTCTCAGGTTGAAGCTAAATCAAACTGTTGCACTGGGCTTGATTCTGAGTTAATACAAGATTGCATCCTTCTAGTTGTCATTCATTAATGACCATCAGGAAAATCCTTATATGCAACAGTTGAAAGGTAAAATTTCATCTGAAGATTCCAGTGTGATGTTGCTTTCCTTTTTGTTGTGGAAAGGGCATACATGAATTTGTTGCATAACATGTTTTCTCAAAAAAAAAAAAGATGTATAAAACGGTTGCTACCGTTGGATAGCTAAATAAATGTCTTTAATGAACATATTAGCTTTGGACAAATGAAGGCATCATGTACTTCCAATGAAAACAAAATGAAACCAGAAGTGAGAGGCATCTGGATTCCAGCTGTTGCTGCAAAATGCATGAGCTATGGTCTGAATGCGAACGTTATTTTGGTGTTTTTGGTATCCAAGCTAGGTATGTAGGAGAAATGAATTAGAACATATGAGTTATAATAAATTATGTATGTACCCAGTCAAGTTGCGCAAAATCTTACTAACAAACATGTAAGTCTTTTATTCTCATGAGATAATGAATATTATCTCTAGAATATCATCTATTTCAATTGATGTGATGCATGAGTGATCTAGATACAAAACATCAAACTTGTATAGAAGGCAAAAGGCAGAGTAAGTTACCATAGAGCCAGTCCTTAAAATGAACATGAACAGCACATGCCATTTCCCGTTTCCTGCTCTCCTCAAGTTGTGCATCCCTTATAGCTTGTTGGATGTCGCACACAATTGAATTCTGGAAAAGAACCATCCATATAGAATATTTCGATGGATCAGACTCAAGACCAATATTTATACAGAACACAGACTGTAAACAAAATGCAAAGCAAGAGTGCTGTAACAGGTTATATGAAATCAAGTCATAAAGAACATGTTGTACATACATACATATATACAAAATCATATATTACATAATACATATAAAAGCCAATGCATAGCGGCAATATAAGTTGGTAGCCTTCTAGGATTAGGCCACATACATTTTTCTTCTCGGACGCCTTATAAATCTCGGGCAATGGAAATGGATTGTATTTTGTGGACCCTGGTGATTCAACTCCAAACCATTTAGGAATCTGCAATAAGAAGGTATGAAAGGTCAAACATCTAGTCCTGCGACAGATACCAATGACAGAAGAATGCACAAGCAAGTTCAATTTATCCAGTTATAATAAAACTTAGATATCCAAGTGGAAGTAAGAGAACAAAACATTTTGTGCAGCACAAGCAAATCTAAGAGTCAAGAAGAAAATATTAATTATTGCCTACTGAGAGACATGTCCAAAGACGAATAATTCATGAAAAAAAATATGTTATCCTAGGGGCAGAGGATGACATAACACCTGACAACTTCACATCCATAGAGCAACCAACAAACGATGATGCATACCAGAAAATCTGAGAACTGATCAGGGTCAAGACATGTAGCAGATTCAGCTTGGACATCAGAGACTCCTGCAGGATGAGAAAGTGAATCATGAGGATCAACCATGCCCAACACAAGGGGTTCATTCCATCTATTGATAGTTGCATCAATGCCAACTTGGGCCATGTGTTCCTCCAGCTGCGAATAAAAGGTATTGTAGGGGCCACCTGTTGAAAGAAAAAAGATAAGATATTAGTTTTAAAGACAAATTAGATGATTCCATATACAGATGTTTACAGTTTAAAGAGAATCAAGTCATACATGGTCATACATGGTCTAAACTGTAAAAATTTAAACAGAATCACTGTTTATTTAAGATCCATGTTGAAGTGGAGGGGGGATTCTGGGAATGGATTTGCAGCATTGATCCAAAGATATTGTAGTGGTAACCAAAGCAATATGTGACCCCATTCTTTAACAGTGTAACTCTCTGGAGGCTTTAGATGTTTTTAATCTCTATCTCTCCAGCTCATACATAAATGATTGTAGTTTGGTGGAGCATCATTTGGATAAACAGAACAGAAGGATGAGGAAGTTTGTTGAAATATGCAAGAGAAATTAAAATGCAAAAGATGGTTTACAAGGACTCCAGATGTGGTAGGTTGGAGTGGATCTAGGTGAGGAGAATCAGGTGTTAGTGATAAACTAGAAGACCAATGACTGAGCCCCTGTGGAAGTCATTTCACATTGAAACGGAGAGCATGTTTTATCACTGGCTGAACATGATGTAATGACCTAAGTTTTGGTTATTTATGCACCCAATTCTTTAACTACCTAGTACCAAGACAATAACCCTAGAACCAACTTTTTCTGTAGAGATTGCTTTCAGTAGAAGGTAGAGAGTACAAAAGAATGATTTTATGATACTCTTTTATATGACCCACTTCCCCACATTATTGCTTTCAAAATTTCAGTATTGCTTTCACAATTTCAAGAGGGAATTAGTTTAGGCCTGATCGGTGAAGTTGTTAAACTTCCAAATTATCAGTATTCTCGTATATTTAAACTAACAACAACATGAAATCAAAATTCCAAGCACATGCCAGACCACTAACAGAATTTACACAAACCATATGCATGATCTTGAGTTACAACTTCAAATCTACACTAAAGGATATTGAACTGAAAGTTAAAGCACCAACTCACTTGTAATTTATGATTATCTCCTAGAATAAGAGGTTGCTGATTAACCCCCAAGAAAAACACACATTCACGACAATTTGCAATGCAAATGCGTTTTGCAGCTGTAATGACTTGTACCCTTTCACAATGCTCCACTCTCACAGCCTGCGAACATGTAAAAATCGTAATTATGACATTCACAGCAAGCAAGTACAGCAGATACGCGGTGCAACTGTCTCTAACTTTAGCCTTCAATATTTGCTCTTCTATGCATAAAAGTCATAGCAATCTATAACTACAAATACCAAAATCACCAATGTCAATAGCATGGAAAATCTACTGAGATGACATTTCCAACATTCTCCAAACTCCGGAACCCAGATGTTGTTTGCCAGTAAACAACATGAACACAATCCATCTTTAAAAATTTCCACTTTCATCTTGGCAGCCAGACCCTAAGAAGAACAGATATTGGCTCCAAATATATACATTTAAAACGTAGTGAACAAGGATTGCTCTTCTAGTTTCTTTCCATTCCCATTATTAGCTATGTTAGAGCCTTGTAGTACAATATACTAGAAAGATCACTTTTTGTTGCATGGCACCATGGACACTACTAAAGATGGTCTGAACTTTCAACAGAAATGATTTAATTTTGATTTCTCAAGCTGATAACCAAATCCAAAAGCATGTAAGCATTTATTAGTTTATACAAATAAAGTTTCATATGTTGCAACCTAAACTATTGTGGTTTCATCCCCATGGTCAAAAAAAGAGGGAGGGGATGAGATTACTCTGACAGAAAGTGACATATAAAATGGGACAGATATCCATTATTGACTAATTGATTCTGCAGCCGCTCATTATGCAAACATTGACTGTTTGAGGGGCTTATAAACTTTCGCATTTCTTGTATATTAAAAGTTCATATGGACTAATAACCTTATATTTACTATTTGTAATTACGATGCCTTGTACATCATCTGAACTTCCAATTGAATTGTTGCAATAAAAGCTTATCAGTATATTCTAATAATAGTTCTTCCTCTATGTAACAGCACTACCAAGTCAGTACAAGCCCTGTACCACCCCGTACCGAGGTGTAGCGAGATGTGTACCAATCCATACCGAAGTGTACCAACCTGTATCGAGGCATACCGAGATAAATAGTTAAAAAGCTATTTTGGTACAGAGTGCATACTGTACCATACCGTACTAAACTGATAAGGTACCAATATGATACCCAGTACCGAGATTGTGGATTGGCTACTAAAACTTTTAAATTTGTAGGCTAACAATCTCTTAAGGTCTCCAATAAGTTGAAACTAAGAGCTAGACTTATATTTCATGAACAAGCTGGAATACAACAGTTTAATAAGCAAGCGCAGGATAATATAGAATGACTGCATCATGAACTAAAACCAGACCAACAACCTTGTACAGCATGAAACTATGAAACATTCAACGATACGTATAGACATTTTAATCATGAGCAGAGAAATTCTATACATCAATTCAATGCCAAAATAAAATGAAATAGATATTACAATTGTTCTGGTCAAGGTTTCAAGTACTGGTTTTGGTACCGGTACAACCCGTACCCAAATTTGGTAGTCCTTCTCTTGGTACCAACACTTGGTATGATACATTTCTTGGTACCAATACTTGGCATGGAGGGTGTACCAAGTACCAATTCCCTACCAGTACTGTGCAAAGTACATCCCATCTGGCCGGCATGGTCGGCATGTAGAACCTTGGTTTTGATTGTATTTCCTACAATGATGGAGGTACTAAGCAGCTTGAGAGTGAAATCATAATAGCATCATGCATACCTTACCAATAGCTCCTAGAACAATAGTTGTATCAGAACATCCATAAACTGTAGCATACTTCAGAGGTGAGAGTACATAAATTACTGAGTCATGGCAATTCAAGACCTGCAGTGCAACAAATAAATCTATGGGGAAATTTTTGTAATGAACTTTAAATGTCTAGCTCGATAATAGCTTTGGTAATTTCAATTAATTAACTACATGGGTAAATACAACAACATGATACTAAGAATGAATTATAGGATATGCAGAATAGCAGTTGATATGTATCATTATGCACCTATTGCAGGAATAAAATCGTCATAACATTACCAACCTTTTCAGTGTCAATTTGAAGGAAAAATCAAATTGCTCATATTAGTCCTGGTGTCTCTAAAAGTGAGATAGGTAAGTAATTAATGACTACTTATTGTAACTTACAATCTTACAGAAAGAAGAAACTATTGCAAAAGGAATTGAAAAATAGTAAAATAGTTTCCAAAAGGAATTTGCTTGATTTTTGAAGTCGAGAAAGTTAAGACTTAAGAGAGTTGGCATTAATTAGGAACCGACCATGAAACGTTCTCTGATGGATCATGTGTTGGTTAACATAACCTTCCTTTTTAAGTTTAAATTAGACAAGGCAACTCTTCTTTTTTCCTGGATGAGTTATGATAAACCTAAAAGGAGAATTAGAATTGGACCTAGCAAGGCCTCTATGTCTGTGGCTTTCTAACAAATCAAAAAAAGTGGTCCAAGTAAAATTTGAGATCCACTTAAACCATCAAAACAAAAAAATTGCATTAGCTTCAGTTGACAAGATCTTTCAGTTGAATATCTCAAAAAGAACTCATGACTTTTTAAATAGAGAAGCCAGACTCCAAGCCAACAAGAAGTAATGATGCCGCATCATTTCTTTTCTCCCCACAGAAAAGGTATATACATTTGTGTGAATAAGTACGAGCTACTGCCCATCATCCTCCATGTTGTTTAAAGGTAGGTGTGGAAAGAGAGAAGCACTTGATCCACGATGAAGCAAAGACTTAACAATTATATAATATTGCTTTATCAGGATGATGGCAGGTCCTAGTTAGGAACTAGAAACTTACTTTTGCCACTTGGAACCTATGACAGTTATTTTGTTCTTGCTTGGGCAGTTGTATTGTTCCTTAAATCTTTGTTTATTTTTTTTTTCATTTCTTTGTTATGGAAGATTGTATTTTTATATATAAGGCGTGCTAATCTTTAGCAGTCAATTATCAATATGCATCTCAAAACTGGCATCCAGATTTTTTTTCCTGTATTTCATATTTTTATGGCAGCAGAATGGTTGTCATCATACCAACAAGAGGACTATTATCATACTTTCTTTGTAACAAACTGGCATTGCTATTTTGTTTCACATTATCATACTTTCTTACTATTATCATCTCTATAGATTTCAAAAGAAATGTATGCTCATTCCTTTTCTGTTTTTTCATAAGTATACAATATCATCATCGTAATTAAGAAGACAACCAATTTGCTTCAACATACACCCTTCTTAAGTTATAAATTGCAAAACTCTCTTGAGATAGAAATGAAGACAATAACCAGCGTTAATTTGCAACCGAAATATGCATGCTATTCAAATATGAAGAATCAACTTGACAAAAAATTGGAAATGCACCTCGAACTTTCCTAAAAAAAGAAGAGAAGTTGGGCGAGGGAGTTGGCAAGCAATAAATAATAACTTTCCCTCAAGGTGTTCTTTCTTTCTCTCAAGAATTTTAACAATTTTCACCATGCAGTATACTATAATCTATGTGGTTCAATCTGAATCAAATCAATGAATGCCAGCAATTACGTACTTCAGTCAAAAGGCAATGACAACAAACAAAAAATTGATCAATAAATCGAATGCATGGTTGCAACTAGATAGCACAATTTTATGGATACGTTCTGTCCTTATAAATGTGAGAAAATTATCAATGAACTGCTTAATATCATAGTAAAGAATGACTGGTCAACATAATTAAAGTTGCATGTAGTTCTCAGACCCAATTAAACAAGGTTTCTTCATTCTGTTGATGAATATACCAGCTTTTAATCTATGGCACAAACAAAACTGAGAGCACCACATTACAAAGCATCAAACTTTCTTGCATATAGCATTTGATATTTCAATTTCTGATGCAGGGGATGAGGGGAAAGCCTTTGCACCAAATGACAATGGCAATCCACCCACATGTATAAATTCTTTAAGAGCAGAAATTGCTCATAAGAAGTTTAAGACATGCTGTAGATTGATATTCTTAATTGTTGGGACGGTTATGCACTGCAAGACAAAATCCCTGAGGATTTCTTTTTTCTTTCCATCATTTGTTTCAGTACTGACAGTCTCATGCAAGATGGATGAAAGGAAAAGGTCCCAAATCTGCAAGTTTTCAGTTATCTTATTCTTCAATCAAGAACTAATGGTTAAGAAAATCTTTAATTGACTAAAGATTCATCTTTGAATAAAAATATAGAATTGAAACGCCTTCAAGAACCTTTTCTTTTACATAGGATTAGTTGAAATCATAATTGATTATATTTTGTTTTATGGATGATCCTAAAGCCACTAGACTAATACAAGGTATAGAGTTTGTAACTTGAAAGCATGTAATGGAATGACCAGCTAACCAACTGAACTCTCTCTATAAGTTCAATACTTTCTAAATAAAGCTTTATAAACTTCTATATTTTAACTTCAATATTTCTTGCTAAGTCCTTTCCATAGACAAACTCTCCTAGCAAACCGACTAAAGTATCTGATACAGGCCCAACTAACAAGGAGCCGAAAGGCTATTAAAATGATACATGGTTTGCATAATACATTGACCTTGGTATGTAATGTTGGATACCAACCAATATAATGTGTATCCTGCAATGAGGGTTGGAAAGGGTTAATGTCGTGTCAAGGTAGGTTTCTGTCTTTACTCCTCAGAGCAAGGAATACAGATCCATCCCAAACCGCCCAGTTTGAGGCATACCAAGCCGTACCGGCAACGGACCGAGATGGTTCCATATGCAAAATGGTAAATCGACAGGTCGGAGAGAGGAAGAAAAGAGAGGAAGAGACAGAGGAGGAGGAAAGGACAGGGAGAGGGAGGGAGGGCGCCGGAGGCCTCCAGAGGGTGTCGGAGGAGCGTCGAAGGGCCAGAACAAGGGCTCCACTCTCCAGACCCATGTTTCATTCAAACAAGGGTCCGTCTGGGCCTTTTTTTTTTTGAAAATTTTAAGTGAAATCGGCAAGGAGTTTGCTAATTTCACTTAAAATTTTTAAATAAAAAAATAAACCCCGACGGACCCTTATTTCGAACGAAACAGGTTCGGAGGGCAAAGCCCCTGCTCCGGCCCTCTAGCACCCTCCGAAGGCCTCCGAGCCCTCCCTCCTCTCCCTTACTCCCCCTCTCTCTCTTCCTCTCTTCCGTTCTCCCTCTCCCGCTACCTCGCCCTCTCTGTTGTGTCGATACGGGCCCACATGGAACAGCACGGGGGCATACCGAACCATGCTACTAACCAACGGTATGAGCTCCGTACCAACACGGCAGACCTTGCCCAGAGTCTCCACCAAAAAAATTTTTGCAAGCTAGAGAGCATTAGAGTCACGAGATTTGAGAATGGTGTATTTAACTAAAGATTCGACAACTAAGAAGGATTCCATTGATTTTCTCTTCTTTTGTTCTACCATGCTGAGTTTTGTTTTTAATGATCACTATAATATGACGAACAAACAGCAATTCATGAATTCTTCTATGAAACCATCAAGTTAAACTAGAAGCAAGAAATAGCTCGGAACATTTTAAGTGAGAAATGGGTCTTTACTTTCTTGCAAAACAATTTATAAACCTGATGTAAGTTGGAAATGATTCTTGATATCCTGTTATTGTCGGACCAACCACACCCCATTAAAAAAAATGTAGTTTCATAAGTAAATGGATTATTGTGATTATTGTTTACGTAAAATTAATTAAAAATAGGATGAGATTGTTAGCACTCACTATAAAATTTGAGGCCCCGTTTTTTTCAAAAAAAAAGTTCTTCCTAGTAGAAAATATCAGTAATACCACATGCCAACACTATATAGTCCAACCATGGCAAAGTTCAACAGATTAAAATGTAAACAGGGGGGCATCATAACTTGCACAGAAGGACTAAGAGATTCCTGGATCAAATGCCTACTTCCAACATTAAAATCTTTGTATATTTCACTCTCACCTTAACAGAGTGGCCCTTAATATCACATGCCTGCTTCACTACAGAAGCTTTAGAGAAGCCCTCCACAAAACTCTGGCTCCTTGAATATGTGGCATTGTTATGCACAGTGGTTCCACTCAGTATGAGCTGCTGCTTTGGGTCCTTGCATGACTCATGCAGGCATCAGTCATAGACACATCTAGATCTGAGGTGTTAACTGGGCCATTTTCTTTAACTGGTACTTTCTCAGCAGTATGCTCCAATGAAGCAGCTATATTCTGTAAAAGCCAGTCATGAACTTGCACAGCAGACACAGGAACAGCAGGCATGTCCGGATCTGAATTTGCAAAGAATGGAGGTGCCTGTCTCAATGGTATTTCTTCACCACCCTTCTCACAAATTTGAATGAGGAAACCAAGGTGTTCAAACCTTTCTAATGTTAAAACCTACAGGCAATTGAACAAAATGTAATTCAGAAGCCAACAATGACCTTTTAAATAACTATAACATGTGGGCTATAGAATGCAGAAAGTTCAGTTTTCCATAGGTACCATTAAATGATTGTAGGATGTCAGGAGACTAAATTGTTAAACATTGTCAATTGTTATTCAATACTAATAAAGTCTAAGAAGGCAAAATGAAGATGCACATGATATTGGGAATTAATTATATGGATTTCATCACATCTATTCCAGCATTTTTAATTTATTACTGGATTCTGGTGTTTATGCTGCACCGAAATTTATGTAAGATATACTCAGATATTAAATGAACCAGTTAAGCGCTTCAAATTCATCCAAATTTTAGCATATGTAATTTGGACTTAGCATGTAATATATCATGGTATTTCCTTGGGGAAACACCAAATTTTGAATTTTATGATCAGTTTAATGACTGATCTAACCCAATCCACAATTTTACTATTTAGTTGCTTTGTAATACATATCATGTGGTACATGTAACGTCATGTCACTTTTCATTCCTAGGCTGCATAGGCTATATGATTGCAAAGTATTAGTCAATGGAATTTCTGGTTAAGCATATCAAATTGTTATCCCTGTAGTGTAATAATTATTATCCTTGCTAGTGGTCCCACATCTCCCAAATCAGCAAGGCAAAATGAACTAATCAGTCACTAGATCTTAATTGAAACATTGACAGTTTAACAATCAAATTAATATGAATGATTATTTCCATCTGATCAATTGGAATGACACTATTATTTCCAGCATTCAAAATAAGGAAACAATGCCATGTTAGATTGTTAAACATTTCTAACATAATGATATTAGATAAGTCAATATCCTCATGGAACTTTTAGATTAACATGTGTACAAATAAGAGAAAAAATATGAAGAATGTATCTTTCCTTGCCAGTTGCCAAAGTAGTATGAGGAGATCAAAAAGAGGAAATGCAGAGTAAAAGGAGCACTCAAGCAATCCCCACCTGCATAGCAGACATAGAATGCCCTCAAGAAATGAAATGGGGAAGTAGGACACATTTCAATGTTGTGCCTACTAACCCCTTGCCTAACCAGAGAACTAGGATAAGGCCAAGTAGCCACCTATATGTTTCCCTAGAACTCATGAGGTAGAGCAAAACAGGAGTAAATAATCCTCACTGTTGGTAACCTTATAGTATTCACTATGATCTCTTTTAGATGGCTGCCGTGGTAAATATTTTAACATGGCCACCAGTCATGCAACATTTGCACCTTTTGAGGATAAATCACAGATCTCCATCTATAGCTAGGTGATATTACTTCACAGTGGAATTGGTTCTAACCATGGTATGTCGTACCGATCCAAACCAGATGGTACGGAGCATACCATACCGTACCGTACCGGTTTAGCACCGATATTTGGTACGGTGGCGTACCGACATTCGGTATGCCAAAAAAATTACGTACCCTACCATACCGACACTCTGCTAGTGTGGCACCGTACAGAGTCTAATACCGAGACGGCGAACCTTGGTTCTAACACTCCAACTATAAATTCTCATGACATCCTCCTCTAAAAGATAGACAACATTGTGTGAGCTCCAATATGGAAACAAGCTCCTTGAATTCCTCAGGGATGGCCACTACATAGGGCTATTAACAAGCCAGCTCCAGTATGGCCTGCCTTATCTTGAAGTAAACTACTCAGAGTAATCTCACAGATATAGTAAGCCCTAATCATGATTACTAGGCCAAGCCCAAGCACAACCAGAAAACTTTTTTGAAAGCCCACGACTGAGTTTGAAGATTCAAGGCAAGTAGAGACTTTGTGGTTCTCCTTGGATATCTATAGTGATTGAGAACAAAATATCC
This sequence comes from Phoenix dactylifera, assembly GCF_009389715.1. Taxonomy (NCBI): domain Eukaryota; kingdom Viridiplantae; phylum Streptophyta; class Magnoliopsida; order Arecales; family Arecaceae; genus Phoenix; species Phoenix dactylifera. The sequence goes on along the minus strand of NW_024068419.1, from coordinate 127,908 downwards.
CTCACCTCCATAAGCTACAAGGCAACAAATAGGTGGCAAGCGCCATCAACTACCTATGATGCCCTCATATATGTAGCAAATTAATGTTGCAGCTAGACTTATTCATGAGCCGTGCTGGGCTGGGCTGGGCCGAGCTTTGCCTAAATGTCAACACAATTTTCTTAGGTCCAGGCCCAGCCAACCTTCGAGCCTACCTTCCATGCCCAAGCTTAAGGCTTCATGATCATTTTTTTTTTCTAAAAGGTACTAAAAAATACTAAGAAAGGCTTTAAAAAATTCTGAAAAAAAGAAGCAAAATATGAATAAAAATATTACCAACAACCTCCAATATGTTTATTGTCCCATTAAGTTTACATATCAACAATAATTGTCGATTAAGTCTATAATACATCAAACATAAACAAATAGCACAAGAAAAAATTAAAAAAAGGCCACATCAGTCTTGGGCTGGCTTAATCCCCAAGCCCGAGCTTGACCCATTTATTAAACTGGCCTATTTTCAAGGTCTGACCCAACTCTATGGGCCTAAAATCTTTGGCCTGAGCCCACCAAGAAGACTTTGGGCTCAGGTAGGCCAAGCAGGACGCCCAACCCATGAATGGTGAGGGTTGAGAAAAGGATGGCCAAGGAACAAAACCATGGCACCCAAAGGAGCTCAAGTTCAGCAAAGAGGTGAAGACATGAGCAAGGGGAATGGGAATTTCCAAATGGAAAGATAAATTAATTTTGGTGCATCAAAATTGATATGTGCCATGCATCTAAGTTAAATAAATGATTCAAACAATTTAAAATTTATAACACCCTAAAATCAAGCATTATCCAGATTACTCAAAGTCCACTTTGGTTCTTCACGAGATATTTTTATCACTAGAGTTGTCAATCACGAAGTGCTTGTTATATCCCTTCTCCTGAAATCCTAACACTCCAAATGAAACATCACATATGACCTACATCAAGCATTGATTACAGCTACTAATTGGCAGTTTTTCCATCACAACATTCAAAATATTCATTATCATTAGCGAATTTTTCTAACCATTATAAGCAGATATAGATTCCTTGCTTCTTAAGATTATAATATTAGAAAACTTATGAAATGTAACAATCAATAATGCTTGTAGCCGACTTAGACTGCAGGAGAGAGACAGAAATTACTAAATCATCTGGTTGCTGAAGCATATATTATATAATGCAATCATTAAAATGGTATATTTCTTTATTTCTAAGAAAACAAAAGAATACTGAAAGGAAATAATGCAGACAAAGGTTGCAAATAAGACTGACTAAAATTACAAAAGCATGGTTCTGGACTAAAGTTGTAGCTGTATACCCACCATAGACTCATCACCCTCGCCTTCAACAGATTCAGCCAAAAGATTGAGTATGTTGGCCATATGCTTCTGCAGATAAGACAACTGATGTGCCTCTTCATCAGCTTGTGAATGCATAGAACGCCGACTATTACTACGTACGAGCTGCACTTAAAAAAACACTATCTTAAATCACTAAAACCTCTAGAGCATGAATACGCGGTAAACATATGTAACATTAACATGATTTAAGTGTCAAAGCATAGAGCATGTATAATCAACATGATGACTAATTTTAAAATGATGAGTGCAGGGTCCACTTTTGACCTCCAAATTTTTGATTTTTTTCTTATAAGGTAAGATATCTGAAGCTCCTCCATCCAAAGGAAACAGAGTAATACACACCGAAAGCATCTTTACATTTATGTTCAGCACAAAAAATAACAAAACCACTTCCTCAACCTCAATTGAAGATGTAATTTGCTAGACGTAGTCAGCCTCATCCAGGAAATGCCACATATCTGTCCATTCATTTCAAAACTCAAACGGCACATCTACATTGACTAGTAGATTAACAGCAATTTCAAATATATACTACTTCGGTACATGCTCAACAGATCACGCATGCTTCTATCTATGACAAAGCTACTTGCTGTGCACATCAACACCATGCACCAGGTTTCAAATATCAGCACAAACATTGTTCACCAATACGTGTTTCAATGGGAGAATTTCCCAATCAATTCCATGCATTACAATGTCCCTTTCCATTTAAAGCTTGATCTTGTTTCAGTTTCCAACGTTTCCCACAATAGCAACTCTAATAAATGGCAACAAGCTTCGGGAAAGTATCCATCAGTCGCATGCATGAAATATTCAGTATGACGTTAGCAATCCCACCGAAACGTCATGAATCAAAAGGCACTTCCTTCGCATGCTCGGACACCAAATGAAAGGCATTCCTGCTAAAGTTCCTCTTTTCTTCTTTCATACTCCGAATTTTGCCGCAAGCAACTCTATATGATGTCATGCTAGACTAATTCCAGGAAAATACGGATTGATTTCAAATCAGGCATTAGAACTTTGTAAGAAATAAGAGAGAAAGAAATAAGCAGCAAGTGAAAGAAAAGCCTCTACCTGGATCGGCAAGAGCGCAGAGAAATACCATCGAAGGCTGAGGTGGAGGGCCAGACATCGGCGACGGCGGCGGAATCCTTGTGCGCCTTGGGGAGGAGGCGCTTGTAGGACTGGATGTAGAGGAAGAGAACGAGGTCATAGACGTCGGCCGTCCCGGCGGGGTCTTGGGTACCGGAAGGGAGAACGGAAGCAAGGGTGTCGAGGACGAGCCGGGCGAGGTCTGGCGAGATCTGGAGGGCCTCGGCGAGGGCCAGGGCATCGACGCTGCCGGGGCAGGGAGAGGACAAGCCGAGGAGCTTGTCGCGGAGGGTGCCGAGGGTTAGGGTTCCGTCGGAGAAGATGAGCTTGGGGATGGGGAGGAGACCGTACTCGAAGGGCTCACGGCGGGGGCGGAGGAGGAGAGGGGCGCCGGCGGCGCTGGCGGAGGGCGGAGGAGGGATGGTGGGGGTCGAGGGGTCGGGTCTCTCGTCGCCCATCCCGCTTTGCTTTCTTCGCCTTCTTTACTCGTGGTCAGAGGCCTGGGAGGAAAGTACGAGGGCGCGCAGATCTCAGCGCGAATGATATCGGAGTCAAGCGAAACGGGATTGCAGAAGATAATTATTTAAGCTTTTTGCAAATAACACCTTACCAGCGGCTTATCGTTTACAGATATTTGCATTTATATTGTATCCTCATTAAACTTTTGGGCGATCATTTGCATTTCTATCCTTCATATATGCGAATTTATCGCTTTTACCCTTCTGTGCAATTATCCCCTCCGTATCTCTCTCTCTCTCCTTGCGGCGGGTTTACGTGAACCTGCCAATAGCGATTTTGATGGAGCCACCAGCCGGAAGCCACGTCCATTTATTCAACTACTTGAACTTGTTGCAACGATGTGCGTTAAATAAAAAATATATTATTATATTTTGCAATCACAAATCTCATCCTTTTCACCAATGAGCCGGCTCTGCTGCCATTGATGTTGGGCCTTCCAAAAAGAGGCAAAGTCAGTTTTAACAGCGTCCTTGATCAAGCAGTTCTAATTAAATAACACCCCTCACTATAAGAAAGAAGAGATTTTCCGACATTTTTTTTCCGACGCTAGGAAGAAGCGTCAGAAAATTTTGGTTCAGCGCCAAACTTTGCCACGCTTCTAAAAAGCGTTGGTAAAGCTTCGAAATCAACGTCTAAAGATTCGACCTACAACGATGCTTATAAGTGTCGTCGGAGGCCAAATCCATTTAAATATCAGTCCCTTCTCAATTGATGCCCTAGTTCTTATAAACTTTTCCTCTCCTCTCCTCCTTTGTCCAGCGCCGACATCAATCCACTGCCTCCTAATATCTTCCCTCCCCTGAAACCCTTAAACCATCGCCACTCTCACCACTTCTCATGTGATCTAGGGCAAAGCAGCCATGGCCACTCGAACTCGAATCCTTAAAGATCCCAAGCCCTCCAAGAATAGTACAAATCCTGCTTCTCCTTCTCTTTTTCTTATTTTTTGCCTCGTGCTTTCTCTCAGCAATCTTTTGATCATTACATCATTTTTTTTCCTTTTGCTTTCACTTTTTCTTCTTTTTTCCCTCAAGTAATGGCGAAATATTTCAAGATATACTCTGGAAAGGAAAAGACAAAGGCTGAGTCCCATAAATCAGGTTTTGAATCATCGAGGTATATTGTTTTTCTCCGCCCCTCTTTTCTTCTTTTTTAATTGACCGTCTTATAAGAGTAGTAGCTCTGGCTTCTGCATTTTGTTCGCAGGAAGGATTCAAGAAAGGTCTTGATGGCCGCCTCTCGGTATTTTTTTTCTTTTCTTTCTTTAATAAAGTTTTATGTGCATGGTTATTGTCCCTTTGCCTTAATTATCACATGTTTTCTTGAAGGAAATCGTTGCCTGGGAGTAATGCATGTGAAAAGCCTGCTGTGCAAACTAGTCTGAATGGTGGCAAGGTGATTTCGTTGACTTGATCTACGAAATTTTGGTTCTATCCTTTCTTAGAGTTCTTGATTTCCTCCTTAGTTTTGTTTACCGATGCCTAGGTGTTTGTCCCTGTCTTCGGAAAAAAAAATTCGAAGAGTTGATGTTGCTGAGGCTGATATCGTTGATGTTGAGCCAAACGGCTAGGTGGATCTCTGATGTAAGAAGGAATGGGGATGCTGAAGAAAATAAATTTTTTAAAAAAAATTAAAGACTAAAGCCGACTCTTATAATCGTCGGCTTTGAGGCTTTTAGCGACGCTTTTAAGCGTCGCAAGAAAGCATAGCTAAAAACTGATCTTTTACGACGCTTTCCAAAACCATCGAAAAAAACTTTTTACGCTTATAAACGTCAGTAAAGGTCATAAAAAACATCGGAAAAGATGTATTTTTCTGTAGTGCCTTGGCAGTTTTTGTCTATATGTGTAATAAAGGATATTTCTTTCAGTTAATATCTATTAAGTGATTGTGGTTGATTATATCATATATTCTCAACAACTTGTTTTGCTATATGATAGTTTTCATCAAGTACAACATTGTTCGACATAGTTCTTTATGCAAAGCCAAAATACTTTGACCCGATCATGAGAGAGAGAGAGAGAGGTGTGGAGGAAAAGCCGCAAGGATTTCTGACCATCAATATGAGAAAATTATCAGGTTAAGTAGAAGCACAAGGAAACCTAGTGTCATAGTCCCACAATGACGAATCAAAGGAGTGCCACAAGAGTTTACGAGCCTAGGTTGGTCCTCCTCCTAATAGCTTAAGTTTTTGAGCTGTGAGTCCATAACAAGTGATATCGAAATCTGTTGACCCCCTAATGGATTTTGATGAATACAAAACACTAGAGTATAATTCCATTTATCTTAACAATTTAATTGAGAAATTCATGTGTTTTATTAAGAATATTGTTAAGAAATGTCTAGGCAAGTTTCCATAATTTTTATGAATTTATTGAAGAATTTTTTGAGATGAAAGAAAAAGTTCAGGACAGCCGAGATGTCTCCTGATAGTCTCAGAGACGTCTCTGGCACAAACAGGAAGAACTGGCACACTTGGAGACGTCCCCGGCACCTGCCGGGTCGTCCCCACGATAGCGGAGTCGACTCTCTCAGTAGCGGAGTCGACTCTCTCAGTGGCGGCAGAAAGGCAGTTTTCAAGAGATATGCGCGAGACGTCCCCACCGCAAGCAGAGTCGTCCCCACAAGTAAAAAGGAGACTTTCCGAGTCGTCCCCAAGATAGCGGAGACGGCTCTCTCAGGGTTTTTCCAGAGAATGATTTTTTCGGTGATAAGGCAGCGGAGACGTCCCCTGAAAGAGCGGAGTCGGCTCTCTCAGGGAATTCCAGAGGACATGTTTTTTGGAGATAAAGAAACGGAGTCGACCCCGAGACAGCGGAGTCGTCCCCATTCAAAAAGTGCAAACAAGCAGAGTCGTCCCGTAAAGTGCCGAGTCGACCCCAGACAACGTAAAAAGTAAAATCTTGTAGCCGAGACGTCTCTCGTTGAAGCGGAGACGTCCCCGGAACGCCTGGGACGCGACTGACAACTTTTACAGGTTTGGTTTGAATTTCAAATCTCTTTTACTTTATCTCTAACGGCTATATTTGCTTTTTGGGCTATAAAAGGGAGCTCTTAAGTGCTTCAAAACAACTTTTCACCAACCCAAAAGCTAGATCATTTAAGAGAGAAACAAGAGAGAGAAGTTCAAGGGAGTGAGTGCATTCAAGTGAAGAAATCAAGTGCTTTCAAGCTTCCCAAGTGATTTCAAGCTCAACCACTCTCTTCCGCTCGTGCATTCAAAGCTCACACTCAAATCTACGCGATCCACATCGGAAGAATCACCATTTCCCACGCTTCCAACGGCAAAAGGATTCTTCCGGGTTCTATTGTTCATCATTGCCATATTTGCTTTTCTAGAGCTTTTCTTTTCTGTGTAAACTCTTTCATTGTGGTGCTTGTTCCAGTCAAGGGACTTGGAACAAGGGAAAGGCGTCCCAAGCCTAAGTGAAATTGGGGGTGTTAGGGTTTGTTGTGAGCCCGGTGTAAAACAACGAGTTAGGTAGTGAACTCGCAAAACTACCGTACTGTAATCTTGGATTATAGTGAAAATTCCCAAAAGTGATTTGGGAGTGGATGTAGGAGCAGTGGAAGCTCCGAACCACTATAAAACCTTGTGTTTGCGATTGACCTTTCTCATTCCTCCTTCTTTACTTTAGTACATATATTTGTGTGTTTTATTTTTAATTAGGCGAAAAGTTTTAAAACACCCAATTCCCCCCTCTTGGGTGACCATCTCTGGGCAACAAGTGGTATCAGAGCAGGTGCTCTGTGTATTTCTTGAAAGACCTAACCGTCTTAGCCAAAGATCTAGATGGCAACACCCTTTAACAATGTTCCTGCCGAGGGCAATGTAATAACCCCATTTTTTTTTTTTAATTTTTTTATATAAAAAAAGGAATAGAATAGTCCTTTAAAATTGATATAAGGGGTAAAATTGGAAGGAATCAAAAGTTAATGGCATAACCGTAGATATGTTGAAGTGTTAGGGGCAAAATGGGAATTTAATAATATTAAAAAAGGGTGAATAGTTTTGATGTGATTTAATTGGAGGGTTTGAGCTGGCTTTTGGAATGAAACCGAGAGAAAGAGGGAGGGGGTTCTCAGGCGTGAAACAGGAAAGAAAGAAAGAAAAAGAGAAGAAAGAAGAAGAAAGAAGAAAGAAGAAGAGGAAGAAAAGGAGGAAAGGGATCCCGGTTGCACTTCCAGCTGAAGGGAAAAAGTAGATCTCCTTCCCCTCTACGCAAGGACCTCGATTTCCAAAAAGAAAAAGGTAAATATCCATCCCTATCTAGTCTTTTTAATGACATTAGGCTATACAAAGGGTGGATATAGTCTAGAGGTCGGATAAGGGTTGTAGAGGTGGTTAAAAGAGGAAGAACGGATTTTGACAAATTTTCCGCACTACGGAAAAACTGTGCGAAGTCCCAACTTCGGCGCGAATTATTTAGGGGTCAAAAACGGCCTCCGATGATGATGCATGTTATCTCTTGGCCTCTATGAGTGTAATGTTAGGTTAAAAATTTCATCAAATTTGGAGTCCTGAAAGTGGGATCAACAACCGGGATGAAGTAACCACTGTCAGTCTCGGGTTACTGTTCATCCGGGCTGGGAAAATAGGGATTCATGCTATAATAGAGTATTAAGCCTAGATAAGGAGACCTCTCATGCAGGGAAGTCCCTAATACAATAAATGGTGAGTTATTAATTAAAAAGAAAAAGAAGGAAAGAAAAGATTTAGGGAACAGGGGAGTTGAATCAATTAAAGTTCCCTATGTTATAATTGGCACGTAGATTATAGCCCTTGATACAAAGACTAAATATATTGTAAATGCATGTCCAGTTGGGCAAGAAGCTAGGAACAAGAGGAAGAAGTCCCCTGCTGACCTACTGTAAAATTCTAGAGGCGTATCGGAGCCGTGCCGGATTGACAGGTGAGTGGGAGTCATGTACTTTGCACTATGAGCATTCCTTAATTCATTTTCATGAATGTCGCCAAGTGTGAATTGATTCCACTTGAGCATATTGATTGATATTGTAGTAGATTCCTTTATAATCTTGATTCTCCATGCTTGATTATTCCTGTACATGCATTTGAGGGAACATTGAGAGGAATTACGAGGGGGTTGATGAGCTAATCAAATTGAATTCCGAATTGTGAAAAGATTTCTTTTGTAAATTGATTTCATTTCCTCTATTTTAAAGACTTGTGAAGTCGTAGCTTGATTATACTCTTTTATTGAGTAATTAATTGGTTCCAAATTGTGAAATAACTTCTTTGTAAATTGATTTCATTTCCTCCATTTCAAGATTTGTAGAGCCTTCTTAGTGTATATTGAGTTGTATTGCACTTCCTTGACCCTCACTCCTAACCCTGATGTTAGTTTATGATTGAGTCCATGATCGAGTGAGTGGTAGTCTTGATCATACTCCTTTTTAGTAGAGTATTGGGAGGGTGCATTATGGCATTTATGCATGGCTTGGCAGTATCTGCAGGACACCTACAGTCGAGGGGTTGAACATCGGCCTTTGTGCACATAGTAGCCTTCTGGGTGGGCGGAACCCAGTCCCTTCCTAGGGGGGACACGGCCTAGGCGTAGGATCGGCCGTCTACGACTTATATTCTGCTTGCCGCCGGGCATAGTAAGACCCGCGAGGTGCAGTATGGCTTTCCGCGGATGTAGAATTCCGCGAGGTGCCGTTTAGTATGTAGATGTGAGATGGATTTCTGTTCTGGATACTGGCCAGCATTTATATGATCAGTGTGGTGTCTTATCCTGCATATGCATGTGACAGTAGGAGTTGTTGCTGGTTCGCCTGGGGCGTAAACCCACCTCCGATAGCTGTAGCATTTATGTTATCGGTATGGTGTCTTATCCTGCATATGCATGTGACAGTAGGGAGTTGTTGCTGGTTCGCCTGGGGCGTAAAACCCACCTCCCGATAGCTGTCTAGCATTTATGTTATCGGTATGGTTCCTGCATCATTATCCTGCATATGCATGTGACAGTAGGGAGTTGTTGCTGGTTCGCCTGGGGCGTAAAACCCACCTCCGACAGCTGTCTAGTGATGATTTACATATTGGTGTGGTGTCATATTCGATGTATGCATATGGCAGTAGGGAGTTGTTGCTGGTTCGCCTGGGGCGTAAAACCACCTCCCGATAGCTGTCTTGTTGATGATTCAGCCTATTGACACCTGATTTATATGATTCAGTACTATGACCTGTTGAGTATTCATGAGTAGCATATATGTTACTTGATTATTCCATATATGCTTCAGATGAGTTGATATTGATTGTGGTGATATTTGATTTACTCATATTCTTCTATGTTGAGTTCATGTTCATCTTGTTATTGATCTTGAGATTTCACCTCGAGCCATGATTATATCTGTCTCATGTGCATAGTACTCTCTACTCCACTCACTGAGTATTTATATACTCACTCCCCAGTTTTGTTTTTGATTGCAGGAAAGGTATTGTATAGAGAGGAGCAGGATTAGTGGTTGCCTGCTAGCTGTGCCGCTCCATAGTATATGTATGTACTATGTAGATAGAGGTTTATATCTTTTGTTGTATTATAAACCCTTCTATTGATATAGTGCATGAGTTTAACAGTCATAGGATCCTGTTTGTGGATATTGGGTTTGGACCATGGATGGATGGGGAAAGCAGGTATATATATATATGTGTGCAGATCAATTGGTGTGCCTGTGATAATGTTATTGCTATATATTGTCCAGGTTTATTATGCTGACAGATTATGTGATTGCTGCTCTGACAGGTAGTGTGTTGTATGTATTGAGATAATCCTGACAAGTCACTATAGGAAAAGTGATCATTTTGTGCATGTATCATGCCGAATTTTTTTCAAGATCTATTGATGATTTATAGGTAGTAGGGTCTCTACGCGGTGGCTGGTGGCCTTTATGCCTACCCGCACCCTAGGACCGTCGCGGCGGCCCGCCGGGAACGGGGCGGGGGTCGTGACAAAGCTTGGTATCAGAGCAAAGGTTAAACAAGAGTCCTGTCAAGAGCAATAGGATGAGTCAGGATTAAGTATAGGATTATACTATGGAGCATTAGGATTTTTCTGTATGTTATTTTATGAGTCATTTACAACTCAGTAAATATATCATGACTCAGTGTGTAACGACCATCCTCTCTTTTTGACTTTTTTAGAGAGATATAAAGAATACCTCCAAGGAGAGGGACCTGCTCGTCCTGGAAGGAGGATGGAGCCAGATATAGCATTGGATGCGGGTTCTGCACATGTCGAGCCCCAAAGAGAAAAACCTCCTCCTGCTGATAGACGGAGGGTTAATGATCAAGGAGAGGTAGGAAGTAGAGATGCATTGATGGAAACGGTTACTGGCGGAGAATCAGGCTCTGAGAGAGCAGATTGCTCGGGGGAAACCTCCTGCCCGTCAGTTAGTATCCATCTCACCTCCTGTACCTGTGCCAAGAAGTTTGGCTAGGCGGGCTCTAGATGATGAGGGGATTACTGTACAGGAATTTCTGAGGCTCAGAACCCCGGAGTTTAAGGGGGAAGAAGTGAAGGATCCTCAGAGATTCCTGGAGGAGACTGAAAAGATGATACGGAGACTGCCCTGTTCTGATGCAAGGCAATAGAACTTGTAGGGCTCACAATGAAAGAAGATGCCTGGGGCTGGTACCAGAGGCACTGTGGAGGACAGATGTACAGTAGGAATCCTCCAACCTGGGAAGAGTTCAGGCAAGCAGTGATGGATGAGTTTTTGTCTCCGGCTGAGAGGCAGAATCGGGCTCTTCAGTTTGAGAGGCTGAAGCAGATGCCCGGAATGAGCGTATCTGAGTACGCTCGTGAGTTCACTAGATGGGAAATATGCTCCTTACATCATCTCCACTGAAGCTGCCAGAAGAAAGATTCAGGCGGAGTCTGATTTCCCCCGCTTTATAATGCATGTACTGGCAGTAGAGGTCCCCACCTTGTCTAGGCTGATAGATAAAGCAAAACAGTGGGAGACCAGAAACAAAAGAGGAAAGAGCTGAAAGAGAACACAGAGGAAAAATTGAGTGTGGGGAAGGAGCAAAGCAGTAGAGGTAGATCTGAGGGAGTAGATCTCTCGGAGGGCCCGACGGAGCAGTCTGTATGCTCAGCTCCACCTGCCCCACGTAAGAGGAAATCGGAGGGAAAGAGGTCAATCACCAAGATACTTTTCTACCATCAGTACCTCTTCCTCCAATCACTATAGCCAGAACTGAATCTGGGTTCCAATCATGGCCAGTGTGTGGCATATGTGGGAAGCAGCACCCTGGCAGATGCAGAATGGGTCAAGGAGTGTGCTACAGATGTGGACAGCCGGGTCATTTTGCCAGAGAATGCCTGCACGGGTGCCCACCCAGCAGTTTGTGCCTTTGGCATCCTACCCTTCTGTGCAGATGGACAGGCCTAGTAGTAGGGGGCCTGTAGGCAGAGGCAGAGGTCAGACACCAAACGTCACAGCAGAGTATTGGACCATCTCAGCTGTTAGCTCCAGCAGGCAGAGGGCAAGGAAGGGTGTTCACGGTAAATCCACAGGAGGCACAGGCCTCAAATGCAGCTGTGACAGGTATGCTCCTCATTGATAAGATTAAAGCTTGAGTGTTATTTGATTCTGGAGCTACCCATTTATTTGTGTCCCCTTATTTTGCTAAGAAGTTAGCTAAGGATAAGATATTAATGCATATTTCCTTAGCTATTAGTACATCTGTAGGGGAAGTATAAAAGCGAAGTATGTGTATCCTACCTGTGTGGTAGAGATAGAAGTAAAAACACTCCCAATTTATTTGATTTTCAATACCACACCGAGCAGAATATGAAAAAGCAAATACACTCACCCCTTTGAGTAAACAGGTAATTTACTCTTTTAAATTCGAGGACGAATTTTATATAAGGGGGGGAGGATGTATAACCCCCAAAATTTTTTTTTTATATAACAAAGGATAGAATAGTCCTTTAAATTGATATAAGGGTAAAATTGGAAGGAATCAAAAGTTAATGGCATAACCGTAGATATGTTTGAAGTGTTAGGGGCCAAAATGGGAATTTAATAATATTAAAAAAAGGGTGAATAGTATCTTGATGTGATTTAATTGGAGGGTTTGAGCTGGCTTTTGGAATGAAAACCGAGAGAAAGAAGGGAGGGGGTTTCTCAGGCGTGAAACAGAGGAAAGAAAGAAAGAAAAAGAGAAGAAGAAGAAGAAGAAAGAAGAAGAGGAAGGGGATTCAGGAGGAAAGGGATCCCGGTTGCACTTCCAGCTGAAGGGAAAAACGTAGATCTCCTTCCCCTCTACGCAAGGACCTCGATTTCCAAAAAGAAAAAGGTAAATATCCGTCCCTATCTAGTCTTTTGATGACATTAGGCTATACAAAGGGTGGATATAGTCTAGAGGGGTCGGATAAGGGTTGTAGAGGTGGTTAAAAGAGGAAGAATCGGATTTTAACAAATTTTTCCGGCACTACGGAAAAACTGTGTCGAAGTCCCCAACTTCGGCGAATTATTTAGGGGGTCAAACGGCCTCCCGATGATGATGCATGCTATCTCTTTGGAATCCTCTATGAGTGTAAAATGTTAGGTAAAAATTTCATCAAATTTGGAGTCCTGAAAGTGGATCAAAACCGGGATGAAGTAACCCACTGTCAGTTCGGATTACTGTTCATCCGGGTGGAAAATAAGGGATTTCATGCCAGAATAGGGTATTAAGCCTAGATTAGGCTAAGGGAGACCTTGTACTCATGCAAGGGAGTCCCTAATACATATAAATGGTAAGTTATTAATTAAAAAGAAAAAGAAGAAAGAAAAGAAAAGATTTAGGGAATGGGGGAGTTGAATCAATTAAAGTTCCCTATATTATAATTGGCACGTAGATTATAGCCCTTGATACAAAACTAAATGTATTGTAAATGCATGTCACAGTTGGGCAAGAAGCTAGGGAACAAGAGGAAGAAGTCCCCTGCTGCCTACTGTAAAATTCTAGAGGCGTATCGAGGCCCGTGCCGGATTGACAGGTGAGTGGGAGTCATGTACTTTGCACCATGAGCATTCTTAATTCATTTTCATGAATGTCGCCAAGTGTGAATTGATTCTACTTGAGCATATTGATTGATATTGTAGTAGATTTCTCTATAATCTTGATTCTCTATGCTTGATTATTCTGTACATGCATTTGAGGGAACATTGAGAGGAATTACGAGGGGTTGATGAGTAATCAAATTGATTCCGAATTGTGAAATGATTTCTTTTGTAAATTGATTTCATTTCCTCTATTTTAAAGACTTGTGAGTCGTAGCTTGATTATACTCTTTTATGAGTAATTAAATTGGTTCCAAATTGTGAAATAACTTCTTTTGTAAATTGATTTCATTTCCTCCATTTCAAAGATTTGTAGAGCCTTCTTAGTGGTATATTGAGTTGTATTGCACTTCCTTGACCCTCACTCCTAACCCTGATGTTAGTTTATGATTGGGTCATGATCGAGTGAGTGGTAGTCTTGATCATACTCCCTTTTTAGTAGAGTATTGGGAGGGTGCATTATGGCATTTATGCATGGCTTGGCAGTATCTGCAGGACACCTATAGTCGATGGGGTTGAACATCGGCCTTTGTGCACATAGTAGCCTTCTGGGTGGGCGGAACCCAGTCCCTTCCTAGGGGGGACACGGCCCTAGGCGTAGGATCGGCCGGTCCTACGACTTATATTCTGCTTGCCGCCCGGGCATAGTAAGACCCCGCGAGGTGCAGTATGGCTTTCCGGGGATGTAGAATTCCCGCGAGGTGCCGTTTAGTATGTAGATGTGAGATGGATTTCTGTTCTGGATACTGGCCAGCATTTATATGATCAGTGTGGTGTCTTATCCTGCATATGCATGTGACAGTAGGGAGTTGTTGCTGGTTCGCCTGGGGCGTAAAACCCACCTCCCGATAGCTGTCTAGCATTTATGTTATCGGTATGGTGTCTTATCCTGTATATGCATGTGACAGTAGGGAGTTGCTGCTGGTTCGCCTGGGGCGTAAAACCCACCTCCCGATAGCTGTCTAGCATTTATGTTATCGGTATGGTATCTTATCCTGCATATGCATGTGACAATAGGGAGTTGTTGCTGGTTCGCCTAGGGCGTAAAACCCATCTCCCGACAGCTGTCTAGTGATGATTTACATATTGGTGTGGTGTCATATTCGATGTATGCATATGGCAGTAGGGAGTTGTTGCTGGTTCGCCTGGGGCGTAAATCCACCTCCCGATAGCTGTCTTGTTGATGATTCAGCCTATTGACACCTGATTTATATGATTCAGTACTATGACCTGTTGAGCATATTCATGAGTAGCATATATGTTTACTTGATTATTCCATATATGCTTCAGATGAGTTGAGATTGATTGTGGTGATATTAATGACTTACTCCATATTCTCTATGTTGAGATCATGTTCATCTTATTATTGATCTTGAGATTTTCACCTCGAGCCATGATTATATCTGGTCTCATGTGCATAGTACTCTCTACTCCACTCACTGAGTATTTATATACTCACTCCCCAGTTTGATGTTTTTGATTGCAGGAAAGGTATTGTATAGAGAGGAGCAGGATTAGTGGTTGCTTGCTAGCTGTGCCGCTCCATAGTATAGTATAGTATAATGTAGATAGAGGTTTATATCTTTTGGTGTATTATAAACCTTCTATTGTATATAGTGCATAGTTACAGTCATAGATCCTGTTGTGGATATGGGTTTGACCATGGATGGATTGGGAAGCAGGTATATATATATGTGTGCAGATCAATTGTGTGCCTGTGATAATGTATTGCTATATATTGTCCAGGTTTATTATGTGACAGATTATGTGATTGCTGCTCTGACAGGTAGTGTGTTGTATGTATTGAGATAATCCTGACAGGTCACTATAGGAAAAGTGATCATTTTGTGCATGTATCATGCCAATTTTTTTCAAGATCTATTGATGATTTATAGGTAGTAGGGTTCTACGCGGTGGCTGGTGGCCTTATGCCTACCCGCACCCTAGGACCGTCGCGGCGGCCCGCCGGGAACGGGGCGGGGGTCGTGACAATCATTTTGTTTAAATCTTTTATTCTTTATTTCCTTGAACTTGTTTATTAAGATTTTTATAGTAAATTTCATGATGTCTTTACTCATAAATTGTGGTTTTGGATAGATCTGTGATTCTATGTTACACGAATAGTTTTGTAAATTAAACATTTCTTACATGGAATCTTTGATTTTTGAGGTGACCATTGCATATGTAATGTCACTATTTGTGTCACCGAGATTCAAATTGCCTTCACCAAGATTTGGAGGGTGAGGACAATTTGTCTAAGACTTTTCCTCTGCCATACTATCAGGTCCTCACTATAAAGCCCGTTAACTATAGACCTCTTCTACTTAAAAAAAAAAATAATAATAAAATTTGAATTTTGTTTGGCCAACCAATGCCTTAACCACAGTTAATATTACAGGTTAATATTTTAATACTTCAGCTCACTAGAGCATTAATCAATTTTTGAGAACACATTAGAGCATAAATTTTGACTTATATATTCATTCTATTATTTATGAAGGGTTGTCAATCTGGAGTACAATCAAAGCTTGCAACTCTAGATCTTCTCAATTCTGTGAGTTTTTTCTTTCATCTTACAACTTCATCTTCATTAAAGCAACATAAGTTTAGCAATTTTATGTCCAAAAAATAAATTATGATTTAATAATGCATACAATCATCACATATGTAATAAGTAACACCACTCACAACTCATCTTTCATAAAAATAAGCTTTGTGAATCATTATTCATTAAACATGTCTATTTAATTAAGTTTAACCATTCCTATTTAATGCTAGCTCATCTTTCACCATTAACTCATTGTTAATATTGAATAATTTTTATGCTTAATCCACACAAATTGTGTATTGTCCACTCATATCTAACTAATGAAATCCTTAACTGAAATTTCTTGTTCCAACAAGGTTACTAAAGAATGAAATAAGTTTTGAATATCCCATTATACAACCTTTTAATTCATTACCAGAAATATGTAACATATAATATCCCAGAATAAGGAGGATAATCACACTCTTTTATAATGTTTTGAATAAAATAGAACGAAATAAGTTTGGAGAAAGGAGAATGGTAAAACCTCTTATCTATTAGATTCAATATTCTTGTGCTAATGGATATAGGAGTTGATAATGACCAAGGCTAACATGCTCTCCTATCACAACTGGACTGAAATGCATATCTAGCATATGCTACACCTCAACATTTGAAATATAAAAGAACAATAAAGTAATAAGCTAACAGCCTAGTAAGATACTTCTAATACCTCTAGTCAGATCAAGCCATGTAGTAAAATTATTTAGATAAGTGCCGATATCAATTATATACATTTATGAAGGAAGCAAGTTGAAAATTAGGATAAGATTTCCATATCTTGTTCACAATATTCATAACTTAAATAGTTAACCTTTCAAAATAAGAGTGAAAATCTAGGTTTGATATAATCAGTGAGAAACCACAATATTATTAAATTTTCAAGAAATAATTACAAAGAAAACCCTCTCTTAGTCATCATGAATATGGCCATGATTAGCCTTGTGACAAGGCTTGAAACAATATTTGGCCCTATGGTGTAGGCTTTGTGATGGAGACTCGAAAGTAACCAGTTTCTAAACACATGTTTGCCAATGATCATCCTCACCGACTAAGCTTGAACTATTGTTACACTAGAAAATAACCAAGAGTTTCCATACCAATTTTTTCAGCCACAAATACCAATTCTTTCAGATGTATCATTATAAAAAGTGTACAATATTGCAACATGATACACCAATCTAATGTCTCTTTTTAACATATTAACATCATAAACTAAATAGCATACCTAATAGAATTTCCCTTCTTGATCCCTATTTTAAAAAATAGTTTCTTTTCTAGGGTAAATCAAGCATAATATTTATTTTCAATCATTTCCATAAAACAACTCTATAGCATTCAATCTTCAAGAATTGTTGTCATTTCAAAGTATAGATCTACAGATATTTTAAACTAGGAATGCAAATATGCTAAATTCACAGAATCAGGATATAAGTTTCAATATAAATTTTCTAAATATATTACATGAAATGCATGATAAAATATTAGGGTGATAGAGGCACTTACTGATCTAGGGCAACAAAGTCTAGAAATTTCTCCCAACAAAAGGTTACATATAACTTACAATAAATATATTGATCATTAAGCTTTCTTCAATCCCAAAGTAAAATCCTTGCAACCCAATCTTCCTTTACTTTTAGGCATTAGGAAGTTTCTGTTGGTTTGTGAGATACTCTCTCAAGGCTTCACAACCTACGATCCTTCCAAATCAAGCATGATGATCTTGGATCTGCAAATAAGAAACTATATCTTTGGATGGTAGAACCTAACCTAGGCACATATCCCCTAGCCAAGCATACAGAAGTTCCTAGGCTAGATATTCATCAACTAGCCTATCCTACATAAACAATTAAAAATTGGAATGAGAATTTACTGACTACCTCAAGAATAGGTTTAGATCCCATGATGGATGCTACGAGAAGATTGTGGGGTTTGACCTGAGAGAAAATGGTTAGATCCTACATACAAATAAAATAATATAATATAATAAATTTGATAAACTAGAATGTCTCTATGAAGAGGTATACCAATCACTCAATCAAACAACCAAGCAACTCAAATGGTCAAAATATTTGGAATATACTAGCACCATTGTCTAGTTTGTAGAATGCTAAATTTAATATATGAAATTATTAAAGCAAGAATAACTAATAAAGGATTTATTTTGGATGCAGGGTTTCAAGAATGTGAAAAACATGCAACGTGGTTATCTTTCATGGGTGGAGAGTACAAGCAAACTAGCAGAATAATTTTGTACAATTCACCAAAAAAGTTCCTTGCAAATAATTATCGTATAGTGATATTCCAATAAAAATATATGCTACCTCCAACTATAAAATCCATGTTGATTAAATATGCAACTATTGGGCGGTTGTTTGGTTAGTAGTTTATTTTATTTTGGAAGCTCATGTTCATAGTCTTTCTCCGTGAATGACTGCTAAAACTATAAAGCTAATAAGTCCAAATAAAATTTAGGATGGGAATATTGCAGTTGTCATATATTTGTGATAATCATATCTAGTATTTGATACAATAAAATTGTACAAAATATGAGTGAACTACTAAAAGAATGATGGTGATACAGAGAAATGTTTCCTTGATAGTCATTTCTTTTATTCTTTTTTTTGCTTCCCTTATAAGTAATTTAATCTAGATATTATAAATATGCATCACAAAGATTATCTAGAACAACATACTGGAGGGGCATCAATGCTAGTATATCTTGTGTATGATCACTTCTTTCAAGATCCAAAGCACTCTTATGTAATTAGACGAGGATGTGGTTCAAACTATAGCCCCACATGTCCCAAACTTTCTCACTTAACATAGATTATAATGTTAATAGCTTAAAACATTTTTTTCTCCTTGTTTTTAAGCGAAATAAAGAACTATGTCTAAGGCTAAAAGCATTGATTATCGACTTGACATCCGTGGAGCGATCACATTGATGAACATGCATAGCAGAAAATAACTGACGTCAGTCAGTACAACAACCAGGAGTGGAAGATAGACGTGAGAACAATTGTGAGAATGCATAGTTATTATTATTAATATAACTAAGTAGAAAGTATGCTTTGTACAAGATCCATTGACAATCAATCTAATGAGTATTTATTTTTTATCTTAGTTTAATCTACATCTTATTTTAGAAGTAAGTGTAACTTAGCTTTCTACTCTAGACTAATATTACAACCTTATTGTAGCCCAGCACTACATCGTTCTACTGTAATCTAGCATTACACCCTTCTATTGAAGCCCAATACTATACCCTTTTATCCACCTACAAATGGCAGTATAATGGTGGCAAAAGTTCTTCAAGGTAGTTGAACACATGCTATTTTCCACCTTTCCTCTGCCAGGCAACACAGTACTCTCATACCCCGTGTTCTCTACGACTTGCCCAAATAACACAAAAAAAAATACCAACATAATTTAGAGGGACCCTCAAACTCGATGCAAGCTATATGAGTAGGGCTGGACGCATGTCAAGGAGCGAGATCCGCCGAAACGTCAAACAGCATCACATCGCTAATTCTGAGTTCTCCCTCGGCCGTCATCCTTTTCCGCCCGCGCAATGCTTCGCCTTCTCCACGCTCGGCTGCTCCATAGCGTTACTGCTGCTCCTCCCCATTTCCTCCCACACCCATTCCCTCAGCCTTTCTCCCACATCTCCCTCGCACCAAACGATTCACCATCCCTGACGGTCCATTTCCTCGAGAAATCATGCGGCCTCTCCTCCGAAGCCGCCCTCTCCGTGGCCACCAGAATCCAGCTCAAGACCACGAAGAATTCCCACTCTGTGCTCGCCCTCCTCAAACACTTCGGCTTCTCCAAGCCCGACATCGCCCGCCTCATCTCCCGTCGCCCCCGGCTCCTCCTCGCCAGCCCCGACAAAACCCTCAAGCCCAAGCTGGAGTTCTACCGGGACATCGGTCTCTCCGGCGCCGACCTCGCGAAGCTCCTCTCTGGAATTCCCGGCCTTCTGCTGTGGAGCTTGGAGAAGCGACTGCTCCCAAACTTCCATCTCCTCAAGCCCTTGCTCCATACCAACGAGAACGTCATCTCAGCTGCGAGGAATTCTCCTCGTTTGCTTATCTCTGACCTCCCCAAGCTGTTGCTTCCCAAGATTGAGAGTTTGAAGAACTACGGCGTGCCGCCGGCTGTAATCTTCACACTGCTCACCACCCACCCGAAATCTCTGATAGAAAAAGCCGATCACTTCGAGGAGACCTTCGCCGCAATCAAGGATATGGGGATTAGTCCTTCGAGTTCCATGTTCGCCCATGCATTCGGGGTGCTCTCTAAATTGCCTAAGACAACAGTGAACAGGAGGTTGGAGAATTACTTGAGCTTAGGCTGGTCGCAGGAGCAAGTCTTTTGGGCGTTTGCCAAGCATCCATACTGCATGTCGGCGTCGGATGACAAGGTGAGGAAGAACATGGAGTTCTTCGCGGAGAAGCTCAGATGGGGGCCGGACTATGTGTCGGCGAATCCGGTGCTTCTGTCGCTCAGTTTCGAGAAGAGGATTGCTCCAAGGTGTTTGGTCTTGGCAATTCTAGCGTCCAAGGGCCTGGTGAAGCGTGGTGTGAAAGCGCGGCACTTGATGATGGGGGAGAAGAAGTTCCTTGAGGATTATGTGACCAAGTACCAGGGTGAAGTCCCGGAAGTTGTTGATGCTATGGAGGGCAACAAGTTGGGACTGCTGGGCTTGGAGATGGGAAACCTGGGAGCTGATGGGAATGAGCATTTTGATGCAGCTTAAACAGCAATGCCTCAAACTCCTCTTCATTTCATTGATGTCTTTCTGATTCCTTTCAGCGGTGAACTGCAACAGCATAAAGAGGTTGCTTCCTGTTCTGTTCTATCCAAAGCTTGCTTTGTTATTTTTGGACTTACTTTATTTTCGATAAAATCAAATTGGATTGATAGGCCCCATCTTATTGCAAGTTGAATGACATCACCTTCTGGAGCCCTAATATTTTGTAAGGAGTGGGGAGTTACTCCTCAATCTCTGATGAGGGTGGGTAAAGCATTGCTATTTATGTTCGTTTAGTTGGGGTACTACGTCATATTACGAGGTAAGCTCGGAATTCTCGAAAATTATTTATCTAGAAAAATGATGGCGGGATAAAATAAATTTTATTGTGTTTGATTAGGAAAAAATTATTCCAGAAAATGACATAAAAAAAGATTACTATATTTAGTTGGAGATAATCTTACATAAGAATATTATTAAATTTCTAACAACACCTTTGAATAAACAATTCAAGTAATGATTTTTTTTTTTTTGGTTCAATCCATTTGTTGGCCATTTATGACCCACTTGCATGAAGGCTGTCAATATAGGCCATTTCAAATATTGTAATATATTTACATGAGTCAATAAATATTTTTAAATTAATTATTCATATTAAAAAAATATTTTTATTATTAATGAATTTTTTAATTTCTTATTAAGTAAATATATTTAAGTTGGGACTGTTGTGGCATTGACAATATTAGAAGAGTGCATAAGTGGGTTTTAACCAAATAATTGGTGTATTTTCATCAAGCAATGATAATTTTATATTACCTTCACTCGGTAATCTAGTGTGGGAAAAAATTAATATCCACTTAGTGGTAACTTTTCTATCAATAAAATAGGCATGGGACCCACCATATATTTTACCTTCTCGCTTATCTTCTTTTTTGCACCAAATATGCTAATCTGACATATGATTTAGTTTTCCAGGCAAGATTACCCCCAATAAAATGAACCTTAATAGTAACTCTATCGAGGGCCAAATTTCAGGCTTCTCGGTACCTACAACATATACCAGCTTGGCCTAAAGAAACTTCTTGATTTCTTCTAAAAAACCTTCTTGATTTCTTCACTTCCACAAATCTTAATATGGTAAATTCAATGACACCTAGTAGGCTATCCCTGTAGCAGACTTCCTCACAAAGATTTAATAATAATGACAATGACAATGATAATGATGATGATGGAGGACTCAGAGTTTATGGCAGTATAGAGTTTCGATGGAGGAAGATGAGATATCTTTATCAAGCCCTGGAAGATTGAGGTTGGGGTTGTTGCTCATAAATATAGAGTTTGGATTAAGTTATCTGATATTCCTATATTCTATGGGGACAAGATGAATATATTTAGTACGTGAAGCCCTTTCGGTGCTATTGAAATTCTTGAAAAAGACTGTGTTCTGAAAAGGAATATGAACTCTCATGCGTACCAATATTTGTTATGATTTGCAAAACAGTGTTGAGATTTCGAAGGTTAATATGACTGTTATACATAATCTGTGGAGGTGGAAGTTGAAGATTGGTTTAAGTACTCAACTATTCTCAAACCTCCAGCTGATTAAGAAGAAAATTGGAATAGACGGTATAAGGAGGTACATAAAAAATACAAGAAAAGAAGTAATATTTATTCTGTTAATTCTTCGAGAAACAGTTCTGGTGTACATAATTCTGGAGCTGGAGTTGCTGGTAGGGAAGCTCTCATTGTCAGCAATCCATCTCTGGTTGCTCAGTTAGCTCAAATTGTCCAGCAGGTAAATATGGAAGTCCAAGAGTCTCCATTTTTAATTGGATTAAGGTTGGATCTGTTGCTTGTCCCAAGGTGGCTGTGGATGGATTCCCATGGATTCCCAGGAGACCTCTTCTAAGAAAAGTGCTATTCAATTTGTGCTTGGAAGAAGATATCTTGAGGAAACAATAGAGCCAGAGTTAACTAGTTACAGTCGGGTGACAGGAATCTTGAGTATTTTTACAAGATAGCCAATGGAAGTAGGAAGATTGGATTCAGCAGATTGAAGTGGATGATGGAGTTATTACAGATGAGAAGGAGATTGTTGTCTTGGATTAGAAGCTTATTATTTGATGGGAAGACAGCTATTTTAATCAATGAAAAGCCTGGTAGATGGATGAAAATTAGAAGAGTGCATCAAGGGGACCCATTGTCCCTTATTTTTTTAATTATGGCAGCTAGTATTCTACCAAGTCTGTTGAAGTATGCTGCCTTCTCTGGAATTATTGAAGGTCCGGTTACATGTGAAAATTTGAAGGTTAATTCCCTCCATTTTGCTGATGGCACTCTCATTTATTCTTCTCTGGCCTGGGGGAAGATTGGTAATCTGAAATGCATCTTGCATATTTCTGAATTTCTTTCTGCATCAAAAGTAAACTATACTAAATCTTCTTTAACATATATAGCTTAAAATGCTCAGAATGTATGGATAGCAGCTGTTGCTCTGAATTGTAAGATCTCTTCTTTTCTGTCATCTTATTTGGATCTACCTCTTATACCAGCTAAACTGTTGAGAAGTGATAGGTCTGCTGTTATTGGTCTTCTAAGGTGCTTTGTATAGGAGGGAGATTCTCTTTTGAACTCTGTCCTTGCGAATTTACCTACTAATTACTTGTTATCAGTATTTTGGATGCCGGGTTGCGTCATTAAGAAACTTGATTTACAATATCATCCTTTTGAAAGGAGAAAACATGGTTAGTGGCGGACATTGTTTAGTTAACTGGAAGGACTGTATGGCAAAGGCATAGGAGGCTTGTGGTGTTAAGGAGTCGAACAATTTCAATATATCTTTGTTAGCTCAGTTTGTGGCGGAAGCTTCTCAAAGGAGAATCGGGTTTCTGGAAGGACCCGGTTATGCAGTTGTATTATAATAATAGGAGATCATGGTTTTCGGATCCAAGGAATGGTGTAATTTCTCTAAAGGTTCTTTCAGAACAAAGGATAGCTTCTATGTGGTATTTCATTTTTTGTTGGGTAATGGGAAATGGATCAGGTTTTGGTGGGATGGGTTCCGGTTGCATCTTTTGTTGAAAGAATGATTGACTTCTTTCACAACATTGACCTTTAGATTGCGCCCTATACCAGATCTCAAAGCACTCCAAATTCATTCATTCATGTGCCTATACAGATCTCAAAACGACCCTTGCGTGATCCAAAAGGAGGTGAATCCTACTTTTGCACGAAAGATACTGCCCTGTCCTTTGCCTGATCATTTTCCAAATTTGTTCCTTTGGACTTCTTACTGCGTTTCAGTCTGTGGAAGCTTTAATTGGGTGATTCTTTATAGAATGACCGTTGGAGTTAAGCTTTCTTGGAATATAATCAACTAAAGGGGACCTTCATTTGATTTCCCCTTCTAATGACAAATTAAAGTGGCACAGGTCTTCTTCGAGCTTGTTCATAGTATATTCGTATTATAAGTTCATTAATTTTGGTGGTAATTTGGAATGATATTGTTCAGGTTTTTGGGAAGATCAAGGTACCAGAGTAAGGATTACTTGTGGTTAGCTTCAAAAGGAAAGGTTCTTACAGCTGCCATCTTGAGAAAAAGTTCCTGGCCTCGGACTCCATGTGTGCTGAGTTATGATATGCTAAGCGGCAGTGGGAGAATTTCAGCGCAAGATTAAATGGAAAGCAAGAGATCCAAATCTCTTCTTTTGGGGGTTTTTGGAGACTGAAGAGGATTAAGAAGAAACACAGTGGGTTGGGATATTCTATTTGCTGCAGTATGGTGGAAGCTTGGAAGGAGCATGATGCAGGAATTTTGAATTTTGAAGCTAAGTTTTCATTTGTTAACCTCAGAAATTTGTGCAATTTGGTTGGAGTAGCCTTCTGTTTTGGAAATATTATAAGGACATCTTGCATTTCAAATCTTTGTTATTTTAGCAGCCTGTAAGTCTCTCTACTGTACTTGAATTTCATATGCATGACTGAAATCTTGATGGGTGCCCCATTTTCTCAAGAAAGAAAATAGTAATAAATGATGATGATGATGATGATGATGATGTTATCTTCCTGTTGTAAGTGTGTACAACTTTATTGTAGCTCCCGCTAGAGCAATCAATCGCTGTAATGGTCGATGACTAGGGATATTCATTGTTCCCTGAACAAGAGATCGAAAAGAATTAAATGGAGGCCATCCCTTATGCTTCTGCTGTAGATAATTTGATGTATGCTTATTATGTACACTTCTTGATATGAGCTTTGTTTTTGGATGTTGGTATGATATCAAAATAGACATGCATCACTTTGAATGTTGCCAACAAATCGATGTGATATCTTTAAGGGACCAGAAGCTTTATATTCGCATACAAAGATGATTTATAGCCTAAAAGTAATTGTAGTGAACAAAAAGCTCATATAGAAAAGGCTAACCAGAAGGTTATCGATTGGAGTCCTTCATCTTTCTTGAGTATCCAAGACCCCCACAACACACTTGATGTAGAATCAAGTGGTTCTGCACTCCAAATCAGCTAGAAGTATGTAGGTATATGACCATCCAACATTTCTTATAGTATAAGCAAGATCATAATCTATAATACCAAAGCAAGTTAATTAGCTACAGTCATGTGACAAGCAAGTTCTAATCGCAACTATATCATATCACATCTTCCATTTCAAACAAAGATTACAAATCTAAACCTATATAAAAACGATCATATAATGGTTTAGATACAAACCATCATATAAAAAAATGCTTGAGTTCTCTTTTTCTTAATTTTTTTCAATTTTGAGTTGCATTTGGATTGTAATTGAATATCTTGTAGCTCAATATCAAATTTATGCAGTTATTGTTTTTATCTTTTGATGCATAATAAACTTATAATGTTGGAGCTATTGATTTGATATTAAAATACATATACATCCAACACCATTAGTTTATTTTTTTTGAAACTAAGTAGTTTTCATTTCACAGAAACCAATAATAATGATGCTCTATACAAATTGTAAATTATTTGATGGTTCGTATCTAAACCAAAACATGATTTTTTTAATAACTTAAAACACTACAAAGAGAATATACTCACAAGCGTGTGTACATGTGTGCACATATACATGCATGCACACAAATATATGTAAATTATTATTGGATTAGCCAACAGGTTATCAATTCAAAATTACTAGCAATGAATCTCAACCCAGCTTATCAGTTCAAGATTCAAGACACGAACTCAATTATTATCTGATCAGGATGAATTACCAGACTACAGCCCTAGCAGCCTGCAAGCAAAGGTTAAAAATAGACTAATAGAGAACAAAGAAGAGAGAAAAGGCAGCCTACAGCCAGAATTCCAGCAAGCAGAATACAGTAATAAGAACAAAAAAAAAACAGCAGAAGAAAAAAGGAAAAAAAATATAAGGAACATTTAAAGTTTTGCTCATTAAAAAGAAACAAGAAAAGAAAAGAAAATATTAGGAAATATCAAAATCAAACCAAAAGGCAATCCTAATGGCCTAAAACCTTTACTATCCTGATCTTCACTATAATAGCAATTCTAGATAGCAATCCTATTAGAAATAGAACTTAAAGCCATTGCAAAAGTATATCCAAAATTGAACATGAAAGATCATGATATTAGAAAATATGGTTGGATCAACATGCCTTTATCTATATTTGATGGCTGGGATAATTCATGATACTTTCATTCTTTATGAGAATATATATGTCGAAAAATGGTTGATCAATTCATTCTTAACACAAACCATTATACAAACTACAATCCTGGACAAGAGTCTCAGGAGTCTAGCACGCATTAGACTCTCCATCTTTTTCTAAAAGCAATGTGCAAGATAATATAACAAGAAAGGCGAGGTGTCTCACATATGTGCTGGAACCCAAGTATTTATCATTGCATATAACGTAGATTAGAAAAGATGGCTAGGTCAATATATGATGCAGATATTTGTTTTTCTTTTGTGCAGTTGTATTACACAATTCCAACATATGAGATTCTCCTTATAATTTATATATATAAATATTAGAGCAATGGATGCAAATGAGCTCAATCTTTTATTTGATTTAAATTTTTATCATATCAGAGCAAACCACGACTTAAAACATTTCATCTTTCTTAATACGAAATATGATTTGTGTAACCTTCTGCCAATAAACAAGCAGCTGACCCATGCGATACATGGGAAGATGTTTCAATTGAGAAACAAAAGGAAAAGGATTTCGAACATTAGAAAAGAAAGAGCACACTGTAATGAAGTAAAATCTTGTTAATAGTGAAAATTACTCTATTATTATCTGAATATTCGTGGAAAATTTTAGATACACCTTATTAAATTTTGTTTCCTTTTAAGTGAGAAAATTTAATATATATTACAACACAGGAATAGCTGAATAAAATAATAGAAAATAAAACTGAAATTGTACACCAAGATTTAATGTAATTCACCTAAAATCTAGGCTACATTTGCCAAGGGAGCGAGGAATCCACTATAATATTCAGATTATAGAGATTTACAAGTATTCATGAAGAGAAAATAACTTGAGAAAACTCTCAAGGGAGTTGAACACGAGAAACGTTGCACCAAGAAATTTCTCACAAAAGAAAGAGCCAAAAAACTGAGGGTTCAAAACATGAGGTGAGCACCAAGAAAAATATATTTTCTATCTTCTTCTATTCCTCTCCACACCCCCCCCCCCCCCCACCCCCTCTTCCTCTTCCACTCTCTTTCTCTCTCTTTTTTTCTTCATTCACGTTCAGCCAAAGGCTCCATGGAACTCCATTGTTAGCATCACCAAAGGATACACAAAGTCTTTATTAAAAACTAGAGATCGCTGACCTCTTTCTTCTTGTAATAGGAAATGGAAAGTGAACGCCCAAGTCCTGCTCAACTTATTCCCTATGAAATGGCAATAAAGCCATAATCCCAACATTCTCCACCTTTACTTTAATTGCAAAATCCACAAGAGAACTAGTAGAAGCCCTTGCTCCACATTCTCTCATACATCACAATCCCCTCTCCCCAGGGTAACAACTAGCTCAACTCCTAACATGCTGCGAGCATGAGCCTTCCACAAATCTATTCTTGCTGTCACCTACAGCTTTGCTCATCCAAGAACTCCTTGGGAAAACTTCATATGTGACCTTGGCAAAAGTGACCATAATTGGTCACCTTTCTCTAATTACACCATCTCGAGAAACATGTCTCCACCTTACCATACAGACCACTGGAAAGGCCATCTACAACAGTGTTTTAAATCAATCGGAATATGCTACCGCACTTCTCACCCTTCATTAAAGCTGCGATACCACGGTTACCTTCAGAACTCTATCTTGCACTAAACCACCACAGCTCTTGAAAATAATTACATGAAGCAAAGTTACAAAAAGAAAATAACCAAGTTGTGCAACAGAACCAAGTTAACCAAACATTTTTCATCAAAAATTGCAGGTTTCATTCAATCCCTTGCTTGGCTCTATCTTAAACATTTAAATGTCATGGGTAGTCAATAACAGCAAGAAAGTATGTGAACAACATTTTAGTTAGAAGATTGGAGACAAGATGTGGCACATTGAAAAATCATCTCAGACATTTACAGAGGAGGTCAATAGCCTCAATATATTTAATGATCAAAATGACACTCAACACCTCTGAATGAAATCAGCAACATATACAGATGTCCAAAATAGAGCATGTCAACAAGTTCCAAACTTTCAAGAATGAACTACTTAATTGGTGGGTTAAGAAAAAAAATCACAGACCAATAGAGAGTTCCAGAAAATCTCACCTTCATGCAGGACAGAATGGACACATTATTCTCTTTTATGTGAAACATTTGGAGATCATTTTTTGCCAGCCAAACAACAAGAACCAACGGTGAGATAATTTGCCAAGCTACCCTTCCAAAATCCCCTTCACAGTGAACATCCCGAATTAGCTTGAGTCTATCTGTGAATGTAGACAATTCACTCCCATCTTGGCAATATAATTTCTTTTAAAGCATGGTGCATGTCATTCTGGTAGCTGAAGCGACAACCATACAAGAACAACTGGCCCAAAGTGATCAAGCACTCAGTTTAGAATGAGCTTAGTTTTTGTTAAAAGTTAAGAACAAGAGTAAAAAGTCAGCATGAACCAACGTACTGGAAATTATAAAACTTCCAAGAGTGTGACAAAATGGAACAGATAGAGGAAGTCAAGAACTCCAGCAATTAAACCCTTTCGCAATTGCCGATTTCCATTAGCTTCTCCGGTACCTTTTCTGGAGTCCTACAAACTCCAATTTCCCCTGGTGAGCCTCAAGCACCTCGGGGATCTGCTCCCTATACTTGATCACATACTTCTCTAAGAAGTCTATCTCACTTATTAGCAGAAAAGTATGCACACCCGATTTCCAGCTCACCAATCCCTTCGACTCCAAAATGCTGAAAACCGAGCACCTTGGAATGGTCCTCTTCTCGAGACTAAGGCACAGAAGCTTCGGACGTGCTGCCAGAAATGCCGGCTCCCAGTGCAGCTTCTTCACAAAGAACTCCATCACTTCCCTTATCTTCTTGTCCGACGATAGCATACAGTAGGGGTGCTTCGTGAAGGCCATGAGAGTCTCCTTGTCGGACCATCCTAAACTCCTATAAACCGCTAGCTTCCTCTCCCACGTCGCCGTCGTCAGCCCCGACATGACATTGATAGCGAGAATGAACTTTGTCAATATCGGTTTCAACCCCATTTCTTTAAGCAATTTGACGATTTTGGTGAAGTGATCGGGCTTCTTCATCAGCACTCGTGGATACCTGGTAGCCAACATGACGATCTTCGGCGCCGGAACTCCGTGATCTCTCAATGTCTGCAAATTGGGCAGCATCATGGTGCTGAGATTGTACCGGAGAAGCCGAGAGGAACCAGCGATCGCCGCGACAACGGCCTCCGGCGAGCCGAGCAGTGTCTTCAGCAAGTCGAAGTTGCGGACGATCCGTTTCTCGAGGCTGACCAAGAGGAGGTTGGGGTCGGAGGAGATGAGCTTGCCGAGATCGGCGCCGGTGTAGCCGATGCCGGCGAAGAATTCGAGCTTGGGTTTGATGGTCTTCTCCGGGCTGGCGGCGAGGAGGGCGGGGTGCTTGGAGACGAGGTTGGCGATCTGGAGCTTGGTGAAGCCGTGTTCGTTGAGGAGGGCGAGGACGGCGTCGCGGTTGGCGGTGGATTTGAGATGGAATTTTTCGGCGGCGGAGAGGGCGGCGGAGGGGGAGAGGCCGCAGGAGCTTATGAGGTAGGAGACGGTGGCGGGGGCGGCGGCGGCGGAGGCGGCGGCGGATTGGTCAGTGGGGTTGGGAATTGGGTGGTGAAGGAAACGGAGGAGGGTTGCGGTGGAGTGGAGGGGACGTCTGCGGAGGAGAGAGAGAAGCATTGGAGGGAAAATGGGAAGAGGGGGGGCTGGAAAGAGGAAATGGAGTTCGGAAACGGGGAAATAGGTGGAGCGGCGTGGGCAAATAAACCCTAGAAACGGTTCAAGGAATTTGATCAAATAACCCCAATAGCGCTGCTTGTGTTGAAGACGGGTTAGGTGCCACCTCCGTAGCATTTGTTAGTTGGATTCCACCTTACTCAAAATACAAGGTGTGCGAGAAATTCAATTGTTAGTACATGTTTGTTAAAATTTAAGAACTAAATTGAAATTATTTGTCTATAATTCAGTAGACATGTTATTTATCCATATTTCAGCATTACAATTGTTTTGCTTAGACAATATCCAAAATCTCACCTCTATTTGGGTCTAGTTTCTACCTCACTATCCTATTCCCCTGAGGTGGCGAGGGACATCTGGGTCTCCCATTCACCTGTGTCAACGACCAAATTTGCCTTCTTTTCCTGGGAGCCACCACCTCCTAACTGTCTCAAGGTAAATTTTGATGGTAGTGCTACTGATGGGGGCGAGAGAGGAGGTGTGAGCTTCATTATTAGAGATCATCACTTCATGTTTGTGGCGGCTGGTGGTAGACGGATCTTTGATACCTCCGTCATAGGAGCGGAGCTGCGGGTGGCATGGGAGGGTTTTACCTTTGCGAGGCACGCTCTAGGTGTAAAGCACATCCACTTGGAGAGCAACTCAACCTCAGTGGTAGAGGAAATTTGTGGGCGACCCTCTAAGTTAGACAGGCAGCCCTTGCTCTTTGACATATGGTGGACTGCAGCGGACTGCGGCTTCTTCAGGGCTACATATGTGTACCGGGAGGCCAACTCAGCTGCTGACTAAGTGGCCTCCTATGTGGCGGGGGAGTTCCTCTGGGTGAACCAAGCGAATGTTCCCCTCTCGCTTAGTTTGCTTCTATCTTTTGATTTTTTTTGCTGCACTTATATACGTTCGGTGTGAGAAGCCGGTGTACCAAAGAAAAAGCCAAATTTGAATGGCCCGATCAAAAGTCTCAAGCCCAAGGGCCAATTCATGATACCTGTTCAATCATACTAGTTTAGCCCAACCCATAGTATATAAATTATATTTACTTCTACATTCTAATATCATGTACATGATGCAATGTTGTGTATTACTTTTAGTTCTCTGCTTTGACATGTTTATGACAAATAACATTTTTTTTACATTTTTATTTATTTCAAAGACAAGCAACCATGCATGCACATTCATCATTGCCATGAGCCCAACTGACTATTCTAAATAAATATATTGCCAAGAGCTTAAATCCCTAATCATTAATCATTATTTTAAATAAACAAATACGTCAGCTTTTCTTTCAATCAATAACTTATAGTTCAAGTTGTCATTTGTTATATTGTTTTTGTGGTGCTTTCATCTCATAATGTTTTTGGACCTTCTCATTGATATCAGTTAATTTTTGACATAATTACAATAACACTCCTTCAACTTTTGGTGAGAGACACTTTGACTCCAAACCTTTAAAATTTTTCAATTAGATCCCAAAATTTAATTTTTTGTTGCAATATGGACCAGTTGTCCATCCAAGCTCTAGCACCGTTAACGACATGTATGAATGACTAGTTTACCCTTGACTAATACCGGTGGAACAAAATCAAATTTGGAAAAAATCTCAGCTAGGCATCTGACTAATCCCTGTCATTTCATCCTCCAACCTGGCTAGCACTCGATTAATCCCTTTTGTTCCCTCCTTCTCCTCCATTCTAGCTAGGCACCTGACTATATCCCTCTCAGCCCGGCTAATTCCCTCCTACTTCCATCTCTACGACTTCTCATTTTCTCCTCCATTTCGACCAGTTGGCCGACTACATTCCCTCTAAACTTAGCTAAATCGTTCTTCATTGGTTCGCCAAAGTGTTCATCTAAGAGGCTATCACCAAAACCATCCATTAGGTAAGAAGAAAGTAGGGTTTTGTATGTTTGCCATTTAAATATTCTATGTATTTGATAATGCCGGTTGTTTCATGAATCAGTGACCCTAATTGTGCTACTAGGGCTTTTGCTTCATGCTATTCTTGATATTAGTCGTGAATCAATGACTGTAGTGTTTAGGAATTGCTTGTTAGGGAGCCATATTGTAGTAAAATATTGCTTGGGTTAGATCTCTATGAAATTGTTTCCATGTGGGAAATGTGCAATGTTATCTACCTATATATCTACCAATGTTATGCTTTATGACAATGATATATGTGAATATAGGAAGTGTGCAATATTGTCTGCTGACCTATTTTTCATTGCAGATTGTGGACTACATGATTGCAGACTTTACTGTATCTGCACATATGATTCTTTATATGAGAGTTTATGCAGATTGTGAAACTGTGACTAAGGCAAAATAAGTTTGATAGAGTTAGAGAACTTGACACCAAAAATCTCAGATATTAGAAAATTGAGCAGTTGTACTACTTTGTTCCTAGGCAGACAATAGAAAAGGAACTAAGGATACTTAACAATGACAAACATGTGTTGTAGATGATGGCTGTCACAAGCAACATAAACAATGTGACAATCTATATAGAGCATAGTGTGGATGAAAAAGATTTGGATATAGTAGAGGAACCTCCTGCATTTCCATCTATCCAACAGAATGATGCGGCTACTAATCGAGTTGCACCAAAGGACACAATTGTGGAGCATTGTAGGGAAGAGGAAAAGGAGAAACAAAAGGCATGTGAAGTGGAGGGTTTAGTGAATGTAATATAGAAGAATACGAGGGGGGTACATAAGGAAATATATGAAGAGAGAAGAATGCATGGTAAAAGAGAACTCTAGAAGAATAAATGCAAGTGCATGGTGAAGATAGTGGCAATGACAGTGACTTATCCTTGAGTGACTTTAAGGAGAGTGACAAGGAGGATGATGACCTCTTCAAAGATTATGTTGATGACTCCATCAGGGAGAAGAAATTGGAGAAGAAGATGAGATGATGGCAAGAAATCTGAGTTACTTAAAATTGATGAGGATAGAAGCTTGGACAGCTCATCAGAAGGAGAAGCTTCAGATACCTTCAAGTTTCCAGAATTCAATGAGACACTAACTTTAGCAAGCCTATAGAGCTCAAGCTTGGCAAGTATTTTGCTTCAATACATCTATTTAGGAAAGCACTAAGGAGTACTCTAAATAGGAGGGCTTTGATTTTATTTATAAACATAATGAAAAGTCCAGAGTCACAGTTGGAGGATCCATATCTCTCCTCTATCTTAAACCCTTCCTATCATTCACTACAGAAATGATCGAAATCTCTACTTACCTGATAAGATCACCTTTGTTGAATACTTTGGTCGACCTATCAAGGTTGACTATGTAACTGTCACACCGGCGCACAAAGTTCAGGTACCCAACTCATAGACAATGAAAAAACTCTACGAGGAGAACAAATTATTCATCTCCTACCCCTCCAACGAGGTCGTCTAAAGGCTTAAGGCCATAGGTCACATTTATGGGGATAGCTCTTCATTAGTTGTGAACTATTGCAACCAATATAAGGAAGGAATACACCATAAACTCAAGTTCAAGGTATGTGACAACCTCCTCAATCTTCCTTAAATCTATTGGAACATTGAAGTTGTGGCCAGTATAATTTCTAGGTTTTGTGTCCTCTATCATGCCAATAGGTCAAGCACATGTTGGGAGGACCTCACTAGCTTCGATATGCACTTCTATTATGAGGACCCTATAAATGGTTCTAGAACAAGAGAGATTAGAAGCAAGAAAATCCTCTCTCCCCCTTGCTCTTTAGCCTCGTGGCTGATACTCTAGATAGAATACTCAAATTAGCCACTTTCGAAAAGTTAAATCGCTAGGATCGGATTGTTTGATATCATTGGACAAACTCAGTGTCTTCAATTCGCTGATGACACACTGATCTTTTGCAATGTCTCTAGGGAGCATATCCAAATGATGAAGCTGATCTTATACTCATTCGAGCTCTTAACCGACCTAAAGATCAACTTCAACAAAAGTATATGATCAGATTGGGCTTATCTAGAGAAGAAACTAAAAGCTTCTGAAGTTAAGGTGCCAAATAGCTGATCTTCCCATTCAATATTTAGAAATTCCCTTTCATTACGCTTCCCTCAAACGACTGGAACCTCCTCTCAGAAAAAAATTGAGAAAAAGCTAGCAAGATGGAAAAGAAAGTTATTATCCCTCCTTGGTCAACTAGTTCTCTTAACTCGGTGCTTAGGGTTGTGCCTATCTACTAGATGTCAACTCTCCTAATCCTTGCGACTATCATCCAGAAGATTAATATCGCTTATATCCAATGTTCCTTTGGAGAGAATCACTAAAAAATCTAAGCCGTTTGGGTATCTAAAACCTCAAAATCCAACCAAGCTCTACTATTGAAGTGGTGGTATTCAAATTTTTCATGAACCAATGACAACCATGGCAGGTCCTGGTCCAAAAGATTTATCACTCCCGCAGGTTCTCCGATGATCCTTCACCACATTTGATAAGAACTGCCTTTTCTTTTTGGAAAAACATCCTGAAATTGTTTCCAATTGTTTCAGTAATGCTCCTTTCTCTCAGTCGGCAGTGGCCAACAAATTTTATTATGGCTTGATCCACAACCTCTCATGCTAAAGTTCCTCAACTTGTTCTTCTTTGCCAAGAGCCAAGCTGGTTCTATAGCCAACTTCCTTATGGGAAGTCACTTGTCCTCTAACTTCAGATCCTCGATGAGCTATGCAACTGGAACAGCATTCCATGCCTTATGCTCCTCCCTCTGCTCCACACAGCTTAGTAATGAGAACAACAGTAGACACAGGAAATAACACTCCAATCACTCATTTTAGTGAAGCATTGTTATCGCTTCTTCATTCACGGTGGGATCACATCCCACTTCGGGGCCATAGTATAGAAGCTCTCGATCCCTGAGAAGGTTAAGATCTTCAACTGGCTATATATGTTACAATAATAAAGTCCTTACCACTGAAAACCTCACAAAAAAAGGTGCCACAGGTCCCAACTCCTACCCGTTGTGCACTAATAATCCGAAAATTTGGATCACCTAATGCTGGCCTGCAACTATTCTAAATCTTTCTGAAACCTCCTTATGCAGAACTCGAGGGTTCATCAATACCAAATAGTATTTTTGACCTTTGGCATGAACGGAGAGCCTTCTTCCCTAGAAAAGATTTGGCCTAAGCTCACGACACCTTACTCTCCATCAGAAGCTGGTGCATTTGGAAAGAGCATAACAATCAGTGAAGCAGGTGGTTTTTCTCCTCAAAGGCTGGACTTCAACAACTCAGAATGAAGAGATTCATAAGCTTTCTTCTAGATTCAACCTGCACTGAGCAGCAGAATCTCCTCCTAACTCCTTTCTGTCCTTAGCCCTTTGTCCGTTAGGGTAACCTACAGAAAAAGAACATCAAGACAGTGATTCTCTATTGATTAGAATACCCGCTTTGACACTTTGAGACTACAATAAGGGACAGACAACCCATCTTCTGAAACTATGCATAGTTTCATGTCAAAATACATGAAGGTTTGCATGGTTTCAAAAAACTATGCATGGAATGTCTCGTAAGTAGCATGATTTCGGATTTAAGGCTGCCCTTTACCCATGCAGTCTTTAAATTAGACTGGGTCCGCTCGCATTCAACCCTCTTTATATCTTCTGTACTCATCATCAAGCCATATGTACTAATTCAATATAAATAATGCAATCATGGGGGAAACTACCTTCTTCCTTATACTCTTTAAAAGAGATTAATTGAAATAAAATAAGCTATTCTTGGTTTTGCCCCTATCAAAATGATTCATCAGATTAGTCTTTATCAACAAATCAAATAAGAATTATTCAGTTGCTGTTAAAATTTTTTTAAAATTTATAAAATTATGCATGATTTGTTTACAAATAACTAGGGAAACCTCTATTACATAATATTGATGCAGTATGTATTTGCTATTTGCATTTTACAAGTTTTGCCTCCCCTGCTTGTTTTTAAATAATTAAATATACAAATATATAAAAAATATTCTATTTTTCTATATTTTAAATTTTCTGAATTTTAGTTTTAATTTTTATTAGCTTGGCAAATTTTTAGCCCTTCGTTCAAATTATGAAACTTAATGACTATGCTAAAACAACTTTGCCTATATAATTGAAGCTCTTATGTTCCTTAACTAGTATGTTATAATATACTGACTCCTCCTAAGTCAATCATCATTTTTTAATCTTTTTGCTTTTGCAATTTTAATATCTAAATAGTAAAATTAATGCATAAAACAAGAGTAATAAACCAGCTGACTTTTGGTTAGCAGCTTTAAATTCACAAAGGTATCCAGATAACGCAGTCATTTAGAAATAGGCAGCACTAATTTTATTCCATTGTTTATAGTCTTGATTAATTTTATTAGAAATGCCTGCTTTGTCCCACATTCTATAGCAAGCACACAGT
Organism: Phoenix dactylifera; assembly: GCF_009389715.1. NCBI lineage: Eukaryota > Viridiplantae > Streptophyta > Magnoliopsida > Arecales > Arecaceae > Phoenix > Phoenix dactylifera. The sequence goes on along the minus strand of NW_024068419.1, from coordinate 91,652 downwards.
CCTCAACATCATCAGGTGGTGAGGCTCTATAGCAAAGCAGATGGTCCTCAACATCATCAGGTGGTGAGGCTGTGTTGGATTGGATAGTGGCTGGGTCTTTCATCTTGAGGACTTGTTTGATTCACAGAAAAAAAATTTCCTCGTCGAAATATTTTTTCTAAAAGAATGATTCATGAGAATACGATATCTAAAAAAACGATTTTGACATATTTGATTGATTATAAGAAATTGGCACATTCCAAAATGGCTTATATTTGATTGAACATCTACCTTCTTAAAAAAAAAAAAATTATATAAAATACCTATTATACCTATAATAAAGAAAAAACCTTATTCATGAAATTTTATGGCTTAAAAATATTTTTTAAAAAAAAATTTCAGTTTCCATCCAGTGGAAAAATAGCTTTTCCATATCTTCCATATTTTTTTCTTTTTCATAAAACATAATAATCTTATTCACATAAAAAATGTTACTTTCCCATTTTCTTCCTTTGAAAACTCCAAATAAACAAAAAGTATTTCTTTGTTTTTCCCTTGCTCACACTTTTTGCTTCATTTCCCACGAACCAAACGAGTCCTTGGTCACATGTTTAGAGGCAAGTCGGTCTGCTAACTTCTTAGCCAGGAAGAGAATGGTCAATGAAATGAGTTCATTTTTTCCCGATCGAATGATTTGTCTCCTGATCCCATTCAGAGGTAGAACAAGGACAGAAGGAAAAATTCAATCCACCTATTGCATAATCATTTCATCATCATCATCATCCATGTATCAAAGCTGCAGATTCAAAATACGATTAGTTTAAAATTTACAAGTCTAGCAACAGCCTTTTTCAAGCAGATGTCCTGGTATATTCCTTCTGATTACATCGTCATTCAGTACTTGTAAATTTGATTCAGTATTTGAGAGCCCCATTTATAAATTTCATCCACCATTTGTATGAATACAACCATAGATGAAATTGGTGATGAGTGACCCTAAATATAGCCATATAGCATACGGAGGGTTAACAAGGAAAAAAAAGGAAAAAGCTAACATTTGGGAATAATGGTATGCTATTGATTCAACATGTTGTATGCTGGTAGATCTTTGATACTGGTAGTGTCCTCTAGGGCAAGCTCACGCTCTAATTGAGCTCTTGTAGACGTCAGAACTTCCTGGAAGGGATGAGGGAGACAGATCAGAAAAAGCACAGATAATGGAGACACAAACCAAAAACTGCCAGCATAGAGTAGTAGAGGTTATTAAAATTTGGAAAGCTGAGAATTACATTAAACTCCATATAAGAAGCACGCTTGGCAAGCCACTGGGCATCCAGCATTCGAAAGGCTACACAGTAGAGGTTATCAAATGCTTTTTCATCTTCTCCAAGAAGTTCCAGAAAACGGGCTCCTGCCTTCGAAGTTGGCATGCCTGCTAGAAAGAATCAACAGACTGCTTAAGATATGTTTTAAAAATATTAAAAATAGAAGTGTTTGTCTGACACGTTACCTGATTGTAAATCTAACATCTGTATCAGCATAAATGATATATTAATACCAGCTACGGCAAATGGGTACTCCCATTCAGCTCTTTTCCCTTCTTGCTTCTTTAACAGCATTTGGAAAGAATCCTCCATAAGAAACAACAGAAGGTTAAGGAGATAAGTAATCCATGGCCTCCAGTTTAACATAAACATGAGGGAAGAAAAGGGAATTTAAATTAAATGAAAGGCATCTCCAAAGAGAAGGTAGTTACAGGATAGTTGTTGGCAAAGAAGATGAGGTTCTCCAATGATATAAAGCCACCGCCCCTGAGAACAAATAATCAGCACCAATTGTTACCATCAAGTACATTTATTTCGTACACGAGAGATGAGCAAACCTCTGCAAAGTGCTTGGTCATATTACCTAAAATCTGTCGATGGGTCGGAACCTTGCCAACCCATCTCCTTCCACAACTCTGATTTGAGAGGAGGAATCTCTTGATTAGGATAAGCCATCCTCCAGAGTTGTTTCAGGGCGTCCTGCAATACAAAATCAGCATCGGATTTATGGATTCCATATTAGATTTATTCTCACTTGAAAAGAGGGAAAAGTCCAAAGAACCATCAACTTATCAATGAAAAGGAAATGTCGGAAAAAAAGGAACAAGGTCTCACAACAATGTTCGAGAAATAATACAAGCATGCAATTGATAACAAATTAAAATTCTGGCAAGAAGATGTACTTGATGTTCCACACGAGAACCATCGAATGGGACCTCCAGTCTCTGCCTCAAATATCTCAGTCTTTCTTCCTACAAGGTTGAGCAGTACTAAATCAGAAAATAATCATTCATAACCAAAAAAACCTAGAGAGGGTTCTAAGACACCCGGGGAAATGGTCGATTTCCCACCTTCCTTTTTTCTCGGGCATATCGAGAGGTTGGTCTAGTACAAGAATGAGAAAGTTTTTAACATTACATTATACAAATATTTAGAGGTAGAAAGTTTATTATATGCCAGGAAAGACAATGATAAACTTAATGAAGCTGCAAATAGAACAAAGCATATTAAAATTTATCTAATTAGCCAAGAAAAAAAGCATTGATTGCTTTTCAATCTCCAAATGCCAGATATTCTATTTTTTTCTGAGATATTGACAGATCAACAGAGGTATAGGTCTCTGCCTTATTGATAGAAGCAACTCTCTGGTTAGGGACATGACATCCATATTTATTACTCTGTAAAGCCGACCTCTCTTTTCTGGCATAGCTGATGCAGCATGTAGATAAGGAAAGCATAGTCCCAGTGGGGACCAGTGCCTTTTTACAGTCTAAACTCCTCTAACAACTGATACTCTAAATGTACTAACAAAAAAGCAAGCATAATCTATGATTCAGATACGGTCAAAAAACACCAGCCATGTCAGTTGGAGGTTGAAGATAGATGAGTTCCTCAAGAAAGCAAATCCTCTCACAGATTAACAGGATCTCATAGACAAAGATCAAGCATCAACTACTTCATCGTCAAAATTGAAAATAAAAAGACACCATGTCAATAACAACATATGCAGAACTACCACTTCTGTGTTCTTTACAAGAAAATTGAGGTCAATTTTACGCACATTCCATGACAATTCACCTCATATGTGGTGCATATGGGAAGAAAAGGAACAGCCTAACATGGCATTAGGGCCAGCCATTGTCGGTCAGCAGAAAAGCCAATCCCAAAACAAGCACCTTTAATTTGGCCTCAAACTCACCCTGTAAAAGTTTTGATTTGCTTGGGTTTCCTTTTATTAATATAATACGTGATCATTTAGGAGTTCTGCAGGAGCTTCTGCATGCAAACATGGGTTGGTTTTGGGTGCCTATTAATCTTATAATTAATTTCCTTTTTGACGAGCTACAGTTGAACACACATTGGGCAGCAAAGAGGTGGTCAGTCAGTTTTCCCAAAATAAATATAAGTTGCTATCTTGTTTTGTTATTAAGAAGTCCTAACATGAGTCAACACGATGGTCTACTTAGTCAACAAAAGGTATGCTATACAACTACTTATCTAGTTAAAATAAAAAATTACTTATCTAGCCAAAATATTTTTCCTGACGTTGAAACCTTAACAAACTAATAATCAAAACCGTTTGGTCAATCAACTGATGGAGAGATTGGTTAGAAAAGAAAACATGGACATGCCTATTCCGGACTAATATTCTTTATGCTGAATTGAGGAAATCTTGTAATAGAGTAACATGCCATACTATGCTATACCACCCTGTATCCACAAAGCATGAGTTGATGTAGGAGCTGTACTAATAAATGATCAATACATCCCCTAACCATGGTATTTAAAACCTTGCTTAAAAGCAACATTTAGAAACCTGGTTGGCCAGGCTAGGTCAACCAATTACCTGCTAGACCTTGCATGTCGAGTCAAGGCTAAACCTAGAGATAGTTTAAACCATCTTTGAATTGGTAACTTGGACAGTACAACCTTGAGCTGCTCGGGTCAAAGACTTAAGACCCACAAGTCAACCAAGGGTGAGAAGAAGAGGAGGGGAAAATATAATACCTTCCTGACCCCAAATATGCCAAATCCTAAGATTTCCTCCCCTCTTGATCTCTTGGCGTACATGGACGAGCACCATTGTCAGAGAGGGTTATAGAGGATCTTGATGGCATCAGTAAGTAGGTGTCCGAGGAGTTGTCAAGCTCGGAGGAGTCGACATTGCCAATGCATAATGTCGGTAGAGAGGTCATCTTATTGGGGGCTCAATGGTGATGTTGAAGGGAGGTTGGCTTGTGCAGGGCTCGAGGGCGATAGTGAGAGGAGGCCAAGCTATGAGGCTCCGTGGCGATAGCGAGAGGACGGATTGTGGCAAGGGTCAAAGGTCATGGCAAGAGTAAAGCAAGAATTTGGATCAAAGCATGGTTGTCGGAACTGTCCCGAACAGAGTGGTTCAGGGCGTATCGAGCCGTACCGACGGTGGACCGGGACAGTTCCAACAACCGGAACGAAAGCTGTCGACGGAGGGGGAGAAGGAAAAAGGAAAGAGAGAAAAAGAGAGAGCAAGCGGGGGAGGGAGAGTGAGAGAAAGGAAGAGAGAGAAAGGTGGAGGCTGGCCGACGGAGGGCCGGCGAGCCGCGCAGAGGCCGGCGAACCGCGCATAGGAATCGGAGGAGAGGCTACACCTCGAGTCCCATGTTTTGTTCGAAACAGGGGTCTCAGAGGGGGCTCCTTTTTTATTTGCCGACTTCACTTAAAAATCTCTAAATTAAAAATAGGCCCCCTTTGGAACCCTTGTTTCGAACGAAACATGAGACTCAAGGTGGAGCCTCTCCTCCGCCTCCTTTGCACGGATCACCGGCCTCCACCACCCTCCTCTCTCCCTCCCTCTCCCCCCTTCTCTCTCTTTTCCTCTCTCTCCCGTTCTCCCTCTCCCCTGCCTCCTCTACTATATCGGTACAGGCCCGGATGGAATGGTACAAGGGCATACCGACCTATGCTGCCGGACAACTGGTACGAGCCTAGTTCCGGCACAACAAACCTTCGATCGAAGAGAGTTGGATAAAAAGGAGCAGGGATAAGCATTTTGGAAGATGGGTGATAATGAAACAAATATTGAAGGAGAAATGGAGGGATGAGATATTTATAATCTTTCTCTGACTCGCAGTTATCCTACAGTTGAACCATAGACCCATGACATGGCCACCAATCTGATTTAGTGCATGTCAATAGGTTTGGTACACTGGTTAAAAAAGAATATACAAAAGGATTATATGTAGATCACTAGATAGATTTAGCATGAGGTCTTACACTCGTGTCTTTATGCCTAGAGAAGTGACCATAGATATTTAATCGGAAATTCTGTGATTTTCTTTTGTGAATAAATATGAAGAAAATTGAAAACAACATTCGAATTATAGAAAAGATTCTTGAAATAATGATCCAAAAATAAAATTAAATACCATATGGTATGCAATTTTAGCAGGAATAAAAGGGAAAATAAGACCCCCTATGTTTGGACGACCAATACCAAATTGAAAATGGTCTCTATCTTAAATGAAGAGATAGATGAAGGATCACAAGACTACACAATCAGATGGGAAAAAAGCTTCTTATACTTTCCATAATGATTCAATCTTTTAGTACTAATCGTAAGTGATTAAAGAACAAGTAAATTGGACACTAAAAAAAAGTATACTGGATCATTTAATATCTGGTAGCATGCACAGGTTGATACTTACACCATAGCAGGTGCATAAGTGCACATAATCTGATAAAATTTAACAATAGACACTTAAAATAATGAAGAAGGAAAGTATACATAATCCACATATAGAAGAGAGAGAAAGGTGGAGGCTGGCCGACGGAGGGCCGGCGAGCCGCGCAGAGGCCGGCGAACCGCGCATAGGAATCGGAGGAGAGGCTACACCTCGAGTCCCATGTTTTGTTCGAAACAGGGGTCTCAGAGGGGGCTCCTTTTTTATTTGCCGACTTCACTTAAAAATCTCTAAATTAAAAATAGGCCCCCTTTGGAACCCTTGTTTCGAACGAAACATGAGACTCAAGGTGGAGCCTCTCCTCCGCCTCCTTTGCACGGATCACCGGCCTCCACCACCCTCCTCTCTCCCTCCCTCTCCCCCCTTCTCTCTCTTTTCCTCTCTCTCCCGTTCTCCCTCTCCCCTGCCTCCTCTACTATATCGGTACAGGCCCGGATGGAATGGTACAAGGGCATACCGACCTATGCTGCCGGACAACTGGTACGAGCCTAGTTCCGGCACAACAAACCTTCGATCGAAGAGAGTTGGATAAAAAGGAGCAGGGATAAGCATTTTGGAAGATGGGTGATAATGAAACAAATATTGAAGGAGAAATGGAGGGATGAGATATTTATAATCTTTCTCTGACTCGCAGTTATCCTACAGTTGAACCATAGACCCATGACATGGCCACCAATCTGATTTAGTGCATGTCAATAGGTTTGGTACACTGGTTAAAAAAGAATATACAAAAGGATTATATGTAGATCACTAGATAGATTTAGCATGAGGTCTTACACTCGTGTCTTTATGCCTAGAGAAGTGACCATAGATATTTAATCGGAAATTCTGTGATTTTCTTTTGTGAATAAATATGAAGAAAATTGAAAACAACATTCGAATTATAGAAAAGATTCTTGAAATAATGATCCAAAAATAAAATTAAATACCATATGGTATGCAATTTTAGCAGGAATAAAAGGGAAAATAAGACCCCTATGTTTGGACGACCAATACCAAATTGAAAATGGTCTCTATCTTAAATGAAGAGATAGATGAAGGATCACAAGACTACACAATCAGATGGGAAAAAAGCTTCTTATACTTTCCATAATGATTCAATCTTTTAGTACTAATCGTAAGTGATTAAAGAACAAGTAAATTGGACACTAAAAAAAAGTATACTGGATCATTTAATATCTGGTAGCATGCACAGGTTGATACTTACACCATAGCAGGTGCATAAGTGCACATAATCTGATAAAATTTAACAATAGACACTTAAAATAATGAAGAAGGAAAGTATACATAATCCACATATAAAAACACCAAGAACAACATCACTCCTTTTTATAGCTAGAAATTCATGAAAATACTTAAGATTTCACATCTTCTCATTGGTCACTTGATGAAATTGACAACATTAAGAAGGAAAAAAAGGAAATTCTTCAGTGTTACCTGCAAGGGACTAAGACAGATTGGATTACCCTGTCCATTTTGAATAATAGATGGAAGAGGTAAGAACCTCCCTATAATTGAACCAGAGCCCAGGAGAATGTTTACTGCAGAGAAAATAAATGTAATCAGCATCAAGGATTGAGATATTTCATGCCAATGCTATGGCAACCTTGGCACTAGCACAGTGCTACCATGTCGTGTTATGCCAATGCCTGGCAAACAATGCCACCACAAAGTGTTAAACATTGGCATGGAGCACGCCAGTGGCCTATGTTGATAAGGCACTAACATGCTACATATCAAGGTACACCATACCGTACCAAACCGGACGGTACAGGGTACCAATTCAGTATTAGTACACAGTATAGGGCCGTACCGACACTTAGTATGCCAAATTAGCCCCCATACCGGATATACCGACAGTGATAGAGTAGCACCGGTATGGGGCCTGGTACTAAGACGGCATGCCTTGCTACATATCATACCAATGAGATTTAATTTCATGATCAAGATTATTTAGAGTATGTTTAACAGTGCAAATAGCAAATAAAGGAAAACAAAACAGAACATAACTTTTATCTATCAAGGTAGAGAGGACTTAATATGAAATAAGAAAGAAATAGCTTATTTAGGATGTGCAATTACATGGAAAAGATTTGACCTCTATTGATTATTAGATAACTTCAACCTTTTCAAACCATTTACAAATGAACAATTTATTTGGCCGTCAGGTAATAGGTGTGAAAAATTTCATTATTAAACCAGCAATCTTGAAACCATTTTCCAAAAATATAATTAAAACAGCTCCAGTTCATGGAATAATTGATAGATCTGACCAGTAATGTAGTTTGCATCATCTACTTGATAAGGATACAAAGACAAATTGGAGGAATCTGAAGAAATGTTGCTTTTAAGAAATGTCTGTGAGAGTCAGTGCACTAGACTATGATAGTAAGTATAAACATGCTAAACATTAGGTCTCTTCAATTTATTAGTTCAGTCTATATAATCTGTATAGAGGTTATACATATATGCCTAGGTGCAGATTGACCCTGTGGGCGGCGGGGGGCGGGGGATATCTAACATTAAGGTTCCAAAAAGTTTGACGAGCAAAAGACTAAGGTTGCACAAGTCATCAAGATATGTGTAACATTGTCATATCCAAATTCTTCTGTTTCTGACTTCAACATCCAACTATTGACATAAAGTATCATAGAACTAGGTAAACTCCGCTAAAGCATCATGGAAATTTGGGGCTCCAAGGTCCTCTTTGAGGGTGATCATGTGATACTCTCTTTCCAGGAATGTCTTTTATCTCTTGCGAATCAATCATGTATCCTCAAGACAATATAGTACCAATATATGTCAGAATTTTCACATTTGCTCAAACAGTGGATGTTGCCTAAAACTTTCTATGAAGCATCAGCTCATGAGTTCTATTAATTCCAAAAAATAATTAATGGCTGTTATACACCAAGATGAATATATCCCTTGTCCTCCAGGGTAAAGAATAACATTTTCCTAGAGTGGCCCTTGATATTATGGTTTCTGTAAGACTTTCATATAATATTGCATTTTCATCCCTCCAAAACTTGCAGCAGTTTATTAATCCATGTGAGCCAATTATGTTATCTGCAGATGTAATTCGTTGTTGTTCTTACTGTTGTTATGTTATTACATACTAATCCACTTTATCAGATCTGCTTAACCTGATAATTTATTCAGCACATTTTTTGAACTTTTGAAGAATTTTGTATATATTGATTATTTACATTACGTCACATATATGCACATCAAAGTTAATGTGTATTCGCAATTTCCTGTGTATGCATCTAAACATACATTTCTGAGTCTGAGTTTGATGTATAGACCTCTAGACATGCATTTTCCTGGTCAAAGGTTATATACTAGCATAATGCCCTAATGAAATCATTCAAATGATGCCATCTCTTTCTTGTAAAGTCAGAAGAAGTATGTTTCATACGTCTCTCTCTCTCTCTCTTTCACACAACACACAGAGAGAGAATAGTGATGCGGGCACCACCAATCATTTCAAAGAAATGATGTATGAATGACCCAGACAAACACTTGGGAAAACACCTGACAGTAACCCAGTTTTTAAAACTCTCTTTTTTGACCATATAGATGTTTGATTTAGTTACAACATGATGCTACTATAGAATCATGTGTATGAGATCTAAGACATCATTATTGTCTTTCCATGAAAATAAAAGGATCAGTCAAAGATACCTAATATCATTTTTGGAATAATAATAATTTGTATAGGTTTCAGTCCAGTCTTTAATCAACAGAAATGCTACATTTCTAGGGTCACGGATCAAACCCAGTCCAATCATTGAGAAGAATATAAAACAGAGAAAAAAAGATTAAAAATATCCTTCTCTGATGATAATCAATATATGTGCAACAAATCAGGACCCAAACATCACGTTGAAATTATTTTGTAAGTCTTTTATAATGCAATAACATTTACCCATAAATTAACAGGTCCATTGTTTCTGTTCAATGTGCTCCACAAGAGGATAATGACGATAATGCCCTTGCAAGTCTTTGCTCATTTAAATTTTTCTTTGTATGTTGACCATGAGTTTGTTCCAACATTCTCATCACTGCCAATGTTACCAAAAGAACAAGCATGAATCAAAATCCTTCTCACCATGCAACTGTCCCCAATCTACAGTAACTGCACTTGGACAACCCTTAACTTCCACACAAATAAATCTTGCTAGCGTTCAGAGATCACATAACATTCCAGAAATGCTATTCCACATGATCACCCACATCCCATTGCTCTATGCAGCATTCTATCTATCTCATCTTTTAGATCATAAAGTCAAGGCGTAAAAATACATTGCTTGAGGATAACTCCTTTATTAAACTATCCTTTCCACTAAAACCTGCTTAACAACTTAGTTACAGCTTAATACCGCATCTCTGAAAGCATTCATCTATGATAAGGGTACTCTGTATTTCCTCAGAAAAAGATACTCTGTAAGTCATTCATGTCAAATGCATGTGCTAAAACAAGAATAAAATTAAATATAAAATTGGTGCGGACACCAGTGCCAGGTCACCCGTCACTCAGGTCTACGGTCGCCGCAGGAGGATGGTCCAACCAATTTGATTTTATTTTGGAGTGATTTTATGTTATTAGGGCTTATTAGGGTATTTTGTTATTTAACAGCCTTTAGGGCTTATTTTGGTATTTTATCATTTTGAGGGTCTTTGTGAGATTAGTTTCTTTTTTAGAGGATCTTTTGCATTTTCTGGGTCTTATAAATATGTTGGACCATACATCGTTTAGGGTTATGCTATGAATAAAAAAATTCTGAATTTTTTTCTTTAGCTCTGGCGTGTGAAACCCTGAGCGGGACTAGGTGCGAAGCCTAGTTCTTCTTCCTCTTCCTCCCTCCTCTCTCCTTCTTCCCTATTTCTCCTCTCTCCTTTTTCTCTCTTTCTTTCTTTTCCTGTTGTCCGGCATCAAAAATACCATATGATCGGATCACATACTTTGATGTATTTTTTCTTTACCATATTACATTGATTTTAATATTTACTTACATTCTGTAACTGTAACAAACTGGATATTAAAAGAATTGATCACATTGAAGTTAACTATAAAATCTACAGTAAGAGGTTGTACTGGTAATGGTGCACACTTAATGACAATTACCTAACCATTGTGCCCACTGAGCAATCAAATTCGAAAAAAGATATGTCCAGTGGAGCTGTTCCTTCTTTTTGTCGTCCCAAATATCTTCATGACTTCTATGATCATATCCCTTTGAACAACATAAAGCTAGGTAAGCATAGAAAATAACAATGAGAATTGTCTTCCAACTTCAATTCACTCCCATGGTCCACAATAGAAAGAGAAAATTCACCTCAGAGTGGTCCTCATCATAACTATAATTTCCAAGAAGAGGTTCATTTAGGGCATCTAAACCTGATTCATCCATATGCTCATTTCTTCCCCCATCAACATCCCCGTGACGAAGCCGCCTTCTTAAGGTTCTGGTTGCCATAATAGAAATTATTTGATTTTGCTAACTCTGCCTGTAACAAACAAGATAAGCATATCATAAGCATGTGTGACATCAATGTCTTAAAATAGCCTCGTTATTTCATTACAACATATTAATCTTAAGCAAGTGGAAGGGAATGGCAAAATTAAATCAAATGTGATTCTTTCTACAAATTTGAATTATTAAAAATTCCTAGTAGTTTGGAAAAGTTAATCATGTGTTCATGAAATCCACATCAGTACTCTTTGTGTGTTGTAAAAAACATCAGTAATTGAGTTTAAAACATTAATTGAGTTTATCTGCTCTAATATTGTTAGGATACAAGAAAAGATGATATATTTATCACAGACACTGAACTGAACAATAAAGTAATATAAAATAGACTGAAACTTTTACAATTACCAATTCCATTTCTCTCTTTTTTTTTTAATAACTGATACCATGGGAGACAGTAATATGTGTCAATTATAACAGAAACATGCAACACATCTGCTGAATATCAGCATTCATCTTTTACTAGCCAAAAGGTATGATCTTCTATTTGTTTATACATCATTGAACTACTACAGGTGACTTATGTTATTTAGAGAAGGAATTAGGCCATGTAATTAATCAATACTTGCACAAATTGCATGTTGAAGGGGAAACAGTGAACTTTTTTCACATAACAATCTAAAATAAGTGTTCATATATTAGTTGAAAGTGAATCAAAAGTTGCAGAACAGTAAATCTGATAACAACATTCACAAATGTGACATTAAAGTCCACCGTAAGACATACATCATTAATTGCATTATGTATGTGGATTGTGATTTCAGTCAAAACAAGCCACAACGTAGTTGTTCCCTGGATCCAAAAAACATGTTACTAGTCCCTATTATCATTACCTAGAGATCACAATATCCCATCATTGCAAATAAGCATGCTGGATACTATGCATCAAGTATATACAAAATGAGTAGTTATATAGTGCAAATAGTATGCATGTGCTCTGCAGTGCCTCCTCTTTACAATCAGCAGTTGGTTTAAAAGAAATGTAAACAAATAGAGGCCCAAAATTGACACAGTGTACACGTTTCCACCTCAAAATTCTCCAGTCTCAGTAAGTAATTTGTATAATTATAGCTGTCACATACACATAGTTAATACTTAATACTACTATTCTATTCAAGATGTCAGTAATGCCTTTCTTACTCAAGAACCGACTGAATAAATACTTAAATTTCATCTTAGGCTGTTAACCAAATTGTTCTACCTCGTCACTCTTCAACTTTTTGCTAACCACACCACTAAGATGGTCATCTTGTTTGGATGTGCTAAATTCATTTTCTCACTACAACTTCATGATAAGATATAAAAGCCTCATTCCAACATATTTAGCACACATCAGCACATCTTTTTCTTATAAATTGGTTCCAGCATTTTCTCCAATTCAATTAGGAGTTGCTAGTCCTAAATAAATAGACACCATAAGAAAGCCAAAAATAAATTTGACATAAGAACTTGCATACGTGCCATGTTTTAACAAGTACATAATAAGTAATTTATTCACATGCATGCATGCAAGCATGCAAGAATGCATCCATACATATGCATATATACATACTTATACACACATTATTATGCAAGTACAAATATAGATATGGATTTATGAACATATGATTATATATATATATATATATATAGAGAGAGAGAGAGAGAGAGAGAGAGAGAGAGAGAGCGATCTAGACTATGCTACACCGAGGTGGATCTCCACTCAGGTTTAGTCAGATCTAAATTGGATAATGAGGGTCCCACATTGATTATATATAGATATATATATATATATATAGAGAGAGAGAGAGAGAGAGAGAGAGAGCTAGACTATGCTACACCGAGGTGGATCTCCACTCAGGTTTAGTCAGATCTAAATTGGATAATGAGGGTCCCACATTGATAATCCAAACTATTGGATGTGATCTACTACATCTAAACTACTTGTACCAAGGTTTACCATCTCAAAATTGGATCCGTAGAGATACCATCTTGGTACAGTATTAGTAGACCTGATACGGGTGTCAATTCAATGTACGGACACTCAGTACACCATCGACACCCGTATAGTTTGGTATCAATATGGTATGATAGGGTCAATACATGTGATTTGGAGACCCCTATAAATTCATGTATGGGTATATACATGTGTTTATATAAATGTGATGTCTATCTAATTCTACATTTTGACATTCTATATGCTGGCACATACCCACTGTACATATATACTAGTAAATGGAGATGGAAGAAAAATTAGAATCTTTATCTATACTTCTTTTATATCTTCAGCATTTTGACAACATTAATAACAGAATTTCTTTCTTTTAAAAGAGATGCATGCCATAGAAGCATCTTCTTTTATATTATATAATGCTTATGTATGATGAGTATTCTATATACACATGCTGCCTGCAGTATAACACTCGAAATCCCCTCCTTGTATGGATCACAGCTACTGAAGCAGAGAAAAGGGAGGGAAGTTGAAACACACAAAATCATATTCTTCCTTAACATTTAGAAGTTACATCATGGTTCCGCCCAGTTTTATTCTCATCTAGAGGAATACAAAATTTGATCTTTCCATAAACCTGATATTTTCTATAACTTAACAAAAGCACATTACTGTTTTTTGCATGTTCATATAGTACAAATATGTTACAAAAATGAATTTATTTATGAAAAGTCTGACAAGGTGGGATGCAAATGGGCAGGCAATTTATATTCTTCAAGCTGACACATCAAGCTGGCCCTGTAGACATTTTTCAATATCCTCTGCAGGTCAGGCACAATGTGCATCCTTCCAGACCACCCTTGTTGGAGACCCAAAACAACTTCAGTCATATAAGTCCTTCTCCGATGTTCTTATACTTTCAGATTCTATATCATTCATAGCTTTGTTATAATAGCTACAACCTTTAATATGGCCTTCTTTCTTAATGCTCATAACATTACCTTATGTAGTGACCTATCCCTTGCTTCCTAAGTTTAATTCAATGCATCTCCAAGCTGATAGCTTCATCTCTACATATATAGCACGAACTCTTGCAGAGCATCTCCAGCCCCCAATTATGATTTTATATTTCAAGTACCCAACCGTTATAGGGTCAGTGGACTATCATCCAACAGCATACATAGAAGTGAGACAAGAAATTGGTCTATTATCTTAAGCATGACATAGTATCCATGACTCACCCAAAAGAAATTTAAAAAAAATAAATAAATAAAATAAGTCCACACTCAAGCTACTGGACAGCCATCCCATGGCTATGATCAGCTAGCCTCCATAAGAATGGAGAGGAGATAGAATTTGTAATTTCATCCTGTCATGCCTGTGCTCGTGCCACCTCAATGCTACCATGAGTATTAGACTGTTATTCAATAGCTATACATGGCTAGCTCATGTGCAAAAAGAAAGACCAGGAGATGAGAAGTAGGAGTTTTTGAAACTCCTCCCTCTTCCGCCTCTCAAGTATTTAGTGGGATCGCCAAACATCCATCATAAACACTTCTCATATATTAATTGCATCGATCACATGGGACAAATGCTAGTACATGCAATGTTAATCATAGTTACACAACCCATGTGTTCAAAACAATTTCTCATGATATAAACATACCAGCAACGAACAAGCCTTACAAGACAACCTTCAATTCATTTGATGAATTCTTCTTCTATGTTCATTCCTATCCAAAGCTACCTCCTTTGCTAAAGCAAGATTCTCCAAATCTTGTTATCATGTGGAGCTAGCTCATATGAAATGTCCTTAATATTAAGAGAAATCAAATAATCAAATAAAGTTTCTATAGTTTGAGCTTCTTACTACAATCCACAGCCACCAGACATTCCAATGACTAGGATCATAAAGATTAAATGAACATGATGTATTAGATCAAAATAATCCTTTGCAATAAAAAGGGGGGAAGCGGGAGTATATGGAAGAGTAAATATACTATCCACTTAAACAGACTTGAATGGTGCTCAACTTTTCATGATATATATGATAAAATTAATAGTATGAATAACCAAGATATACCATACCATTCCAAACCAAGCGGTATAGGGTGTACCATACCATACCAGTTCGGTACCGGTATATGGTATGAAGGGTGTATCGACACTCAATACGCTAAACCGGCCTCCATACCAGGCGTACCGACACAGTAACAGGGTGGCACCAGTACGGAGCCTGGTACCGAGACGGCGTACTGTGTGAATAACAATTATCGTGATTCAATTGACTAACTTTCAAGGTTCGAATAGAACGAAAATATGCTCCTACACCTAGTGCAACCCAAAAGTTCAATGGTTATAATTCTATAGATATCATCTCTTTGACACAACATTGTTGGATCGTAATAACAACATATAGTCGGATATGACTGTTGCTCCAAGGCCAAAAATATGTGTGATTTCTGACAAGGAAGAGATCAGTAGTGTGCCTCTAAAGTTTGGATGTTTCAGATTTCTGACAACTCAATAATTTTCTGAGAGAAGACTGATGTACCAACTACCAAGATAGAGCAGAATCCCATTCATTTACTCCAAAATCACTTTGATACTCTTTAAAAAACGAACAGAATGCTAACACATAAATCTTATGAGCATTCTATCCACAAAAGCATGGAAAAAAGTTATTATGCATGCATATATACACGCTAAGCCAATGGAAATCCACTTAGTGTGGAGATCTCTTGCCCAAGTCAGATGTCGCTTTCCCAAAACCACCATTTTGACTCCCCCTCCCTTTATCATGTATCTACTTTGGATAGTCCCATCTGTTATAAATGCACCCCATTTGCGCAGGTCTTGCTTCTGTTTGGCCTACGTGCTTCTTCTCATGTACATCCAATGTATGCACATGCAATCCTCTATGTTTGTATGTATTTGTGCATACATTTGTTTGCAAATATATCAAAAAGTTGTCATACAACCATCAATATATCCTAAAAAATTTATTCAAGTAATATACAATTCCAAAGGATGCAGATCCTCAAAATAATCAGAACGACCGATACAAAACTCCGATCAATTATGGCTCCCTTATGTCAAGCTTCTACAAGAACTATTAATTTCAACAAACATGAACATGCAAGATGCAAGCATAATCAAAATTAGATTAACAACCAACTTCACTTTCTATTCACTGATCCTCTAAGAAATCTTCAAATCGGATGTAAAGATCCATTGGAAGGCAAAGAACCCTGGCATCGAGGTTATTCAACCTTCACTAGATTTATCTTTCTCTCCATAACAAACAATTTGAACAACTGGACCAAACCCTAAGGTCAACAGACTTCAACAGTTTCTTTCCAATGATTCTTCCGAAGAATGTCATTCAAAGTCTCCAATGTCAGCATAAGACCCAATTGGCAACAAACCCACACCAGATCCACCATGCCCGTAACTCCTTGCTGAAAAAATCATACAATGTTTAGGAAAAACGAAATAGAACATCAATATACCAAATTCAATTGGATCCAAGAAAAACTATTTAAAAAAGGCACCTTTCTTTCAGCAATTTTCTCACTACAGCCTAATATACATTACCAGATAACACAAAACAAAATCAGCAACAGAAATGCAAACATTCTCCAAGAAATTCAGCAAGAAACCGTCTTTAATTTCATCTGGATCAATCCTAACATGAAGAAACATCGGATATAACTGAGGTATTCTTTTTTTTCTCGAACAGATTTAAGATTTTCTTGTCACACAAACCAAGAAAATAAAAAAAACAAAAAACAAAAAACAAAATATCCATCCATCTCCTCAGTTTATCCTCTAGGGCCCCAAAATCCAAGACAACGTTCCATAGAACAATCGAATTAGCTTCATTGAGATCTATCTAAACTTCTGAATATGAAAAAGAAAAAACAAAAACCTTCTGAAAAATCTAGAGAAACATGGATTCTAAGACAAACCTTACCGAAAAGGCGACCTTTCAAACCTAATTAGAAGAACCCCACAAGAAGAAGGGTGAAGCGATCTCTTGCTTAAAACGAAAAGATTCGTGCTTTGGGAATTGAGATAGAAGCTTCGCTCGCAAGGTATCTGAAGCCCAAATTGAGAATTCGAGACCCGTTCTCCAATCAACAGAGAGCAGGGAATCCCGTAGAAATCTGGAGCTCGTCCAGAACTTGATATAACCTTCCGCTGTTTAATTCCACGCCATCGTCCGACTCTCCGACTCCGGACGAACCGGATGGCCTCCTACGGTTGAATCTGATGGGTGGGGGCTGATAATCAAAACATGGGGTGGTAATATCTTCTGCGCCGCGCCTACAGCGATG
The DNA here is from genome assembly GCF_009389715.1 of Phoenix dactylifera. NCBI lineage: Eukaryota > Viridiplantae > Streptophyta > Magnoliopsida > Arecales > Arecaceae > Phoenix > Phoenix dactylifera. The sequence goes on along the minus strand of NW_024068419.1, from coordinate 74,102 downwards.
GTATCTTTTAAAGCAATACGATTAACGCTACGATTCGCCCATTAGTTGTTCACCAACACAAAAGGCTAGTTCTTGTGGTTTGAAGATAAAGTGGATGGGCTCGTTTGGTTCGCGGGAAGTATTTTCCCTCCTAGGAATATGATTCCTGGGAATCAGATTCCTAGGAAGAGGATACCTAGGAAAGTACTTTTGACATGTTTGGTTAACCATGGGAAAGTGACTAATTTCCAAAGTGCTTATGTTTGGTTGACCATCCACTTTCCTAGGAAAGTTATGTATAATTTCTATTATGCCCTTAATAAAAATTAGGTCTTTAATGCCTCTTTAATGCTTCTTTAATGCTGAAGGGTTTTTTTGGGAAAAAATAAAAAAGGAGTGATTCCCACCTCATGGGAAAGTAACTTTCCCATGTTTCTTATGGGAAAGACTTTCCCATGAAATGTGGGAATCATATTCCCATGGGAATACAACTTTCCCATCTCTCTCCTTTGAAAACTCCAACCAAACAAGAGGCATTTCATTACTTTCCCATTGACCACACTTTCTTCCTTCGTTTTCCTGCGAACCAAACGAGCCCTTAAAGCAATACGATTAACGCTACGATTCGCCCATTAGTTGTTCACCAACACAAAAGGCTAGTTCTTGTGGTTTGAAGATAAAATGCCTTTGACTGCTGCTGTTGTTCATGAATTGGTAAAAAGATGGAGAGATGAAAGGTCATTTGAGTTGTTCATTATTATTATTTTTTTTTTTTTGGTTCAACGATAGCTCACATCAATCTAGCATAAGATGAAAAAAAAAAAAGATGTCTTATAGTTAATTTTGTAGCATCCGACCCTACCAGGTGGAAAAAAAATAAGATGTTTGTATGAAATGTCCGTTTTAACAAAAAAAAAAAAAAAAAGATGACACAGGGGTGAAGGCTTAGGGTCGGATGCTGTCTACAAAACCCATCCGAATGTTGAGCTGCAAAGGAGGCGACCCAGTCGGTAACTCTGTTCATCTCCCAATAAACATGAGCAACCTGGATAGAGTTGATTGTTTTCTTTTCTCTTTTTTTTAGCAAAACAGTAGAAGTTCAATCATTGTTTTTGTATTCATTTTATAAGCATAGCCCAAATATAATCCAATATAAAAGATAAAGTTAAAATAACATATATCTAAAATTAACTACAAAGATACGATTTTAGTCTATGAATGCACTATAGAAAAGGATAATTAAAATATTTTAAAATTAATGGAAGACAAATATGCAATCCTATAGAAAAATTCGTAATTGACAAGTGGAATAGGCCATAGCTCATGTAATAAATGTTAACCATAATCAAATAAATATAAAAGGCATTAATTAAGATGGAATTCTTTGGATTCAAATGATTTGAAAAAAAAAATAGAAGAAGGGGAACAAGAACAAGGGAAAAAGAAGAAGAAAGAAATAGCCTTCTTTAAATGAAATTCATAGTGCTGGTCATGATTTATGATGTCCAAATTGTCTCAACACTAAACACCATGTATTTTTTCTAGAGATTTTGTTGCAAATCAAAATTACATATGAGGTAAAGATAATGCCATTATACAAATCAAAGGATAATGTAAATTATTAAAATTACATATAAAAATTTTATGTGTAAAGAAAATGCCATTAAACAATAAGTATAGATTCTTTACAATCCTTGTAAGATTATTTACATATAATGCAAGCGAGATAATGCCATTATACAACAAGTACAGGCTCTTTACTTTAATTCCACTCTTGTATAAAATAAACCATTTAAATTGCATATGTCCAAATCTAACCTCCATAATCCAAAATATAGTTGTTTATCTAAGAAAAAATTCCATGATTGTAAGATTTATTTAAATTATAAGCTGATTTGGAAATGAGGAGCTAATGGAGCAACTAGTTTTGGAGGTAACAAAAGTACAAGAGCATTGAAGGGCTGATTTTGGGAAATGGAGGGTTGGAGCGACAAGTTTTCTTTGTAGGTGTGATCGTTGGACATGGATACAAATTTATAATTTTTTTAATTTCTTAGCTTTTTTTCTATTCCTTGATAGCATCAAAATATCATTGTACTTGGATATTTTATCTTAGAAAATATGAATATCTATTAGAAAAAATTGACTTTTGAAAAAAAGATTTTGGGGTGGGCACCATTAAATTAATAATATTATTAACATACAAGATACTAGTGCTATTATGGTGGAATTTTTCATCTTTGAGCAGGCCATGGCCTCCTCCTAACCGCTAGGATCACCCATAATCATGAGTACCATTAGGCACTTCTTCTAAATTATTTTTTGATTGCTCTAGATTATTTTCTAAATCTTTTTCTAATTCTACGACACTAGCATTTTTAATAGTTGGATATTAAATTATTCAATAGTCTCATCTTCAAATACATTATTTGATTTAAAATTTTAAAAATCTAGAAGATTTACTATTCCTAGCATATCATATGAATATAGATTTAGTTGTTTTGTTTCCTAAGTTAGGTTTCTTTCTTGAAGGGTCTAAATAAATAAGCAATACAAATCCAAATCATAAAATAATGAAGATCAGATTTTCTATTAATCTATATATCATTTGGTGTTTTATCTTGATTCCCATACAAAATTTCTTAGTCCGAAATTCAGCAATTACTTTAATAATTTAAAATATAACTGTGGAGTGATTGATTAAAACCCCATTTGATTTTGATGAGCTCAAAGCATTTGAGTATATCTTTTAATTACTAATGAATTCAATTGAGTGTTTCAGTGAAAATCATGTCTAAGTGTCCCAAGACTTGGTTCATAATTGTTGGATAAGTTAAGGAGTCTGTTTGAACCAATGTCTGAGACTCGAGTCGACTCCCGAGTATCACGAGTCGACTCCAAGCGTATCAAGTTCACTGGCACGAGCTCGAGTCGACTCCAGATGAGTACGAGTCGACTCCGACTGAGAACAGACAGAAGAACAGAAAGGATCAACTCAGAACCTGTCAACGAGTCGACTCCTGAAGTGCGCGAGTCGACTCCAATGTCCACCAAGTCGACTCCAGGGAAGTAAGAGTCGACTCCAAGCAGTCACAGGCAGAAAAGTCAGAGAGCAGTTTTCGGGTCTGAGATTCGAGTCGACTCCAGTGGAACGCGAGTCGACTCCGATGGTTGACAGGTCGACTCCAAAGAAAGCAAGAGTCGACTCTCAGCGGTACACAAAGAAAGTCAGAGACCATTTTATGGACTCTGAGATTCGAGTCGACTTCCGCAATACGCGAGTCGACTCCAAGACACCGCGACCCCAAGACAGACAGAAAACCAAGTTACTGCCTCTGAGATTCGAGTCGACTCCCAGACAGCTCGAGTCGACTCTAAGACAGCTTCACGTCAAAAGGCAGAAGACCATCTTTCGGAAACTGAGAGCCGAGTCGACTCCAAGGAAGTTCGAGTCGACTCCAAGACTGGACGAGCCAAAAGACAGAGGATCGGGAGTTCGGGCTCTGAGATTCGAGTCGACTCCCAGGACAGTCGAGTCGACTCGAGTGGACAAAATTCAAAATTGGATCCACGGACTTCAGTGGATGAGCCGACTCCAAAATTGCCAAGTCAGCTCCAGAAGTTGACGAGTCGACTCCAGGTCAAGACGAGTCGACTCCCAGTCGTGAAGGCAACTTTAATTCAAATTTGGAACAGTTGCCGAGTCGACTCCGGAAAATCTTGAGTCGACTCCCGCTACAGCCGAGTCGACTCCTGATCGCGCGAGTCGACTCCAACCCACCAACGGTCATATTGTCAGGCTGCGCAGAGTGTTCAGAACGGGCAGAAAAAGCACTCTAACGGCTAGTTTCCGTGGAGGTTGGCTTAAATAGCCACAGAGGACTGTAGCAAGGGAGAGAACAACTATTTTCACTCCAACTAATCAAGCATTCAAGCTCCGCAACGTGCTCTTCAACGAAAAAGAGGAAGATCTGCATTTACTGCTTCCAACTACATCTTCCCAGCAATTAAAGCCTCCTTCTCCTGCATTCAAGTCGACTACTCTTTCAAGAGGAGACCAGAAGTTTAAGAAGCCATTCCTCATCTCCAATCTAAAAGCGTTTGAAGCTTCTTAACTTCATTTATTGTTCATATTGTTTTCATCTGCTTTTTGAGAAGCTCATTTTCTGTTTTCTTTTTACAACTTGTATTTACTTGGTTCAATCGGGGATTGAATCAAGGGGATTGAGGTTGGTTGGTGAGCCGAGTTAAAACCAACGTGTGTAAGGGTTCGATTGTGATCCCGGGAAAACAATCGGGGGTGGTTCTAGTCGGTGAGCCTGGGAAAACCGACCGAGTTCGTTGTGAGCTCGTAAAACAACAAGTTTGGTTGTGAGCTTGGAAAACAACCGGCTGTAATCCAAGGGGATTATAGTGAATTCCCAAGTGAGACTTGGGGAGTGGACGTAGGAGCAAGGGTTAGCTCCGAACCACTATAAAACTTGTGTTTGTGATTGATTGTCTCTTCTTCTTCTCATTTCATATTACTCACAGCACATAGTAATTAATTAAATAACTTGCAATAGTTTTTAATTAATCATCCATAACGTTTTAAATTATCTAAATTATTTTAAAACCCAATTCACCCCCCCTCTTGGGTTGTCTATCTGGGCAACAATAACTCCGAGGAGAATTTGGGTGCTGACAACGAGGGGAAAGTTGCAATAATCTTCAAAAAAAAAATAAAAGAGTTGGTGAGGATGAAAATTTAAAAGAAAATGTTACTTCATAAGGTTGATCTAGCAACATCGACTTTTTTAGTCTCTTTTACATCTTGCCATGAACGGCATGTATATTCTTAAATTTGAAAATACTCTGACTATTTCATATTGGCAATTGCACTGGATGATCCGGATCGAACTTCATTAGAATTTGGAAATTTGAAAGTATTGATCAGTTTCACTCCTCCTAAAATTCATTTCCTATATTGACAAATTTAGCTGCTTAAAAAAAAAAATAGAAAAATAAAAACATATAAAAAATTAAAACTTTCAGCTATTTGGATGGTGAAAATCTAGGACAGAAACAGATTTTTTTTGACTTAATTAAACTATTTTAATTCTATGGAAATTTTTTTATTTCTTTCTTGATCGGTTTTGCCAACAACCTGACATACCGAGGACCCCAGCATGATTCCGTTGAAGCTGGAGGGCGTCCTAAGAAATGGAGAACGCCATGTAGGGGTATTTCGGTAATTTAACTATATAAAAAAAAAAGTAAGGAGGACACCGTCGCTTGGATTGTTGACGAAAGGGACAAAACCACCCCCGCCAAAATTTATCCGTCGGCATCTAGCGCCAAAATTTCTTGAAGGGCCGCTATCGCTCGAACTTTCTCCACGCGATCCGATGGCTGACAGTGGCCGAAAGCAACAGTTGTTCCACCTAAGGTGGCTGTGCTTCAATCCAATGCCAGTTTCTATGAATGATGTGGCATTTTAATATGTATTTGATAAGCAAATTAAAAAAATATTTTTGAGTACGGCAAAATAATTATACAAAATATTACATAATATTATATAATAGAGCATAATCGGATATAATATATATTAATACATAAATATATAATATAGTATAATATTACTGTAATTTAATATAATATTATTATAATATAATAATATAATATTATATATTATAGCACAATAATTTAATATAATATTAAATTATTTAACATAATATTTCAATATATTATGATATAATGTAATATAATATTATATTTATAGTATAATACAATAATAAAAGTATAAAATATTATAATTATTAGTGTAAATTAATTTTTCATAATATAATAAATTTTCTAGCTAAGTGATAAAATTGGTTAAATAATTATTAAAAGGATATTTTGTGTAATTGTTATATTTTATCACAGATATTTTGGTAAAAAAAAATAACTTTCCAACCAGACCTAAAAGTGATTTTTCGAAAAGCTCCAAAATAAAGCTTCTTCCAAAAAACTGTTTTTAGCTTTTTAGAAAAACTAAAACAGCTTCCTGAAATTTTTACCAAACACTCCTATTTCATCTAAAAAAGTTTTTGGAGGGTTAGAAAGTACTTTTTGACCTTCCAAAAGCTCCTCCAAATCGGCATCCTTTGCCTCCTAAGCTTGGCTTGACTAGGCTCCTTCGAGCCCATTGTGACACCAACATGCTTTGTCAACCTAACTAGTGATGGCGGCCGTAACCACTGCTGGCTGCACAAACCCGGTGGCTGCTCATGACAGCTCCCACCGGCTATCACCCTACTACCAGTCACTATGGTGCATGCATCACATTTGCCAAGTTCTCAGGACCCATCAGATCCAATAATGGTCTAATTGTCAAGATCCTGGTGGAAGGTGTGCAATAGTGGCGGGGGTGCCCCAAGGGCTCCTTGAAAAATCCAGTACATATGGCAATATAAACATAGATCTAGTTATACTAGGATGGATGCATATTAATCAAAGGAAACAACCCTAGGGCTTTGACACCAATGTCAATTGTAATATAGATTAAACAAAGTATTGATATTTTCGGATAATCATACTTTACATAAGCACAAACACATCATATCTACAATCTAGAGTTGGATAACTTTCTCGATCCCATAATCAGGTGTGCACTAATGAAGCGAAAAGCACCCTCAGGTGTGCACTAATGAAGCGAAAAGCACCCTCTTGCCATTGCACAAGTGCCCTATAGCTTTCTAGAGCATTGATGGAGAACCTCTTGGATTTCTTCATGCACCTGGCTGCTTACTTATCGCGGTTCCTTGAATCTTTGATCCTCTCAATGCTTGTGATCTTTGCGTGATTCTTTCATATACCATTGAGGTATTGCTCTCTATTATAAAGATGAAATCCCTAATCACCTCAAGCAACTGAGTGAGAGTCAAACTCTATCAACTCCAGTGATTTTTTAGAAGTAATATTGGACTCTATCCCTCCCTCAAGATGGTAACTATCCTTTTGTGGAACTGCGTTTGGATTGGACAAGGTTAATCTATCATGGGCATCCCAATTTGGGTCCAATACCCAAAGTGCAACAGATGTTTTCACCTTCTTTTTACCTACTGAATAAAGGGCCCTGCTCTCTATGTTTCTTTTCCCCCTCCATTCTCTGAACTTTTCTTTTAAACACAATGCACCCATACTTTATTTGGAAAAAAGCATAGGTAAATACCTCATGAGGAATAACCATAACCATTCAGTGTTGTCTCATCCATTTGGATCAGCAGATTTTCCATGAGATAAAATTAGGATTTTCCATAATGATCTCATTCATTATTGCATGGAATGTGTCTGCTCAAAGAGTTAAGATCTACAAAAAGAAGTATACAAGCACTTTTATCGCTAAATTTCAAATGCTTGCGTGAGAATGGAATAGAGAAAACAAAAAGGAAAAGCCAAAGAAGCAGTCACGCATACAGAGCTCTCTTCTGCGCACATCTTCTCTTTCAACTATGCAATTCAGATATAAAAAGGACAATGAAATTGTGTTGCAAGGTTGAACTTTTAGTAGCTCATGACAAATGCAGATGCAGTATATTCTATCGAAATTTGAGTTGTTGGGAAGAACCTGCAAAGTGATTGGCTAATGAATTGAGATCTTGAAAATAAAGAACTGTTAAGGGCACATAAAACATGTACATGACTCCGAGCAGAATCATTCCTTACTAAATTACATCACAAACACTACAATTTAACTGATTAGGACAGCCATCATTTGATCTTCTCAACCAATTACTTTCGGGGTTCCACTTATTGTAATCACAGCCTCTTCTAGTGAGACTGCACGCCTCTTATCTTATGTGGACCAATCCATATCAGAACACAAGAGAGGCCACAAGGTCCTGGCACACAGGTTATATATGCACTTGCATCAGGAATTTCTCTGAGGTTATAATCTTTTGCTCTTGTCCAAATTCTTCCTGTATTTAGATCATAAGGCAAGACTCAGTTATGGCACAAAATAAGGATATGAAGACCCAACAAAGGATGGAGGAAATTTACAATAGATAACATGCATTACCTAAGTCATGAGGATTTTGATAGCTCTTTAGCATAACTAATTCACGACATGATTAATGATGGGCATCCAGTAATATCCAGAGTCTCAAGTGCCATCGGTAACCGTTGCTCTGCCAAATATTCAAGGTCTGGACATGTTCCACATCTTAAAGATTCTGAATATGGCTGGTCATGCTTCTGTTTCAACACTGACCAACACTTATCTAAACCATTGATCACTGCAAGCTTTTCGCACTGATCTATCTGAAGCTTCTTCAGCGCAGTAAAGCCGAACAAAGACAGCGATGTAATTTTTGGACATTTCAAGATTGCAAGATTCTGAAGGCAAGGAAATGCATGTCCCTCTTCGGGTACATGCAACCATTCTTCCCATTTTGGCAACATTTTGAGTAGTAGTCTTTGGAGTGAGGGGAATGTCACCTTTGTGTCTCCATAGAGCTCATGGCCTATTCGTCGCAAACTCTGCATGCTGAACACTTCGAGAACCTTGAGGGATGGAAGCTGGCCAAGAGCTGGGAGCTGCTCCAAGCTGACACAATGTGAAAGCTGTATATCTACTACATTTGAGAAGGAAGGATTCCCCAACCAGGTGGGAAATCTGCACCACTTGTATCCTTCTATCTCGAGGCGCTGGATGGTGGTGTGAGGCTGGAGACTTTCAAGCACCACCTCATCATCCTCATTCCTTGAGCCAATAAAACTCATAGAATTGTCCCATTTTAGAACCAACCAGCTGAGGCGTTCCTTGAGCCCTAGTTTTGCCTCCTTGGCTTCACCTATGCGGTCATGCGTTATGTTATGGAGATCCACTATGGAAAGCTTTCCTTGGAGATCATTCAAGTCCTTCAGTTCTGCGATCCCAGCATATCTTTCCTCTCCGCTCGCAGCGAACAGTGGTAGTGTCTGGAGTCTAGTTAGTCTTCCAATGCCTGGTGGTAACATAAGTTTCTCACCCCGGAAAAAAAAACTCACAAAACTTGGAGCAGTAAATTTATTGTGGATAACAAGGTGACGCAGGTTAATCAAATGCTTGATATCTCTTGGCAACTCCACAAGGCTGTTGCAAAATTGGAGGTCAAGCGTCTGCAAGTTATACAGGTTGCACAAAGATTCTGGCAACCTTTTAATCCTTGTAGCAGAGAGGCCAAGATATCTCAATTGTTTTAGGTTGCCTATTGCATCTGGCACCTCGGCGATTCCACTGCGATTTAAACAGAGTACTCGAAGATGTTGCAATCTTGGCTTCGCGAAAAAATCTCTTTCGAGCCGAAAAATGGTGCGCCAACCTGGATGTAGCAAGAGCGACCTTAATGCATCATGCTCTTCACCTTGCTCAAATGACACAGATAGTTCATTGCTTACAAGAATTGATAAATGGCGGACATATTTATTCCAGGTAATGCCTTGTGATTCTGCATATTCTTTTATAGAACATTCTTCTCCTGCTATGGATTTTACCAGGTCGTGGATGAGATCATGCATTGTGAAATTGAGCTTATAATCGAAGTGAGATGGATCTTGAAACAATGACCTCCTTAGTAGATCGTCAACATATGCACGCCCTGTTTCTTCCATCTCCTTGGTATCCTCTGTGTGAATAAAACCTTGTGCTACCCACATCCTGACCAGTCTTTCCATCTCAAACTCATGGCCTTTAGGAAATACCGCACAATATGTGAAACATGGCTTGAGAGCTGCAGGCAAATGATGATAGCTCAACCTTAGAACCCTCAGGATGCTCTTTCACCCTCGTCCAGATCCCATACATCGCTCGTCAAAATCTCATCCCAGTTTTCTTCACTGGTTTCAGAAGATAAGAGACCCCCAAGTGTCTTCACCATCAAAGGCACACCTTTGCACTTCTCCACAATCTTCCAACCAATTGCTATCAGGCTTGGTGAGGCAGCAGCTTGGTAGCCATAGAATGCATGCCGGCAGAACAAGGCCCAGCAATCACTTCTCCCCAAACCACCTAAGCGAAGAAACGGCTGTGCGCCCATGATCGATGCTGCATTCTCGTATCGGGTGGTGATCATGACTCGGCTCCCTTTTGCTCCACTAATTAAGGATGCTTGTAGTGTTTCCCAATGGATCGGATCCTCGTTCCAAATATCATCTAATACAAGCAGAAACCTCTTCCCTGAAAGTACTCTGCTCAGTTCATCCTGAAGTTCATCAGGATTCCTGAGGTTGCATATTTGATCAGTTACAGACTCGATAATTGCTCTTGTCAGCCTAATCTCATCATAAACTTCAGACACCCAGACCCATGACCTTACTTGAAAATGTTGTTCCACTCTCTTATCGTTATAGACAAGCTTAGCAAGGGTTGTCTTGCCCATCCCACCCATGGCAACAATAGAAACAACAGGTATAGCGTGGTTATCAGACTCACCATCAGCTGACAACAGTGCATTCACTATCCTGTTCTTATCATCCTCTCTACCATATATTTCTGAGAGATCTGCTAATGAGCTCGTGGACCGTCTAATGTTGGTTTCAGCTCTCCTGACACCTTCTTCCTCCCTCAAGCAGAGTGTAACTCGATCTTTGTTAATCTCATCAGACCTCTCCATAACCATCTTTATCCTCCTCAACAAGTCATGCTGGAATGGAGCATCTAATGCTGAAGGACCGTTGGTATGATTTACCTCGCGCATTTCAGTGTCGGCGCCGATGAAACGGATGCATCCGGAGAAGGGATTGGTGCAGTTCTGTCCCAACAAGGCAGGCCTATTGCATTTATAAGCTGGGCCCTTGGGGTTTCAAAAAAATCTTGGTCTACATACGCCAAGAAGATGCTAGCCATTGTGGAGGCAATACGCTTGTGGCGACCTTATCTACTAGGAAGGAAATTTTTCATCCAGACCAATCAGCGCAGCCTAAAGTATTTTTTGGAGCAACATGTGGCCACTCCAGAGAAACAAAAATACGTGACCAAGTTATTAGGCTATGATTACGAGATCATCTACCGCCCAGGTCGTGAAAATTCAGCAGCTAATGCCCTATCATGCAAACCTAACAGCCCAATTCTCCATCATATGTTTTTACCAGAGGTGGATGTGTGGGAGGAGATCAAACAGGCTTCAGCGGATGACTCTTATATCCAGTCCATGGGCCACATAGCCAATAACCAACCAGAAGGCCCCTACATTTGGCGTAATGGGTCGCTTCTATTCAAGGGCAAGGTAGTGATTCCTTCTAACCCAACTTTACGGGCCAAACTGTTACACGAAGTGCATGATACGAAGATAGGAGGCCAGATATTCAGGAGTCTTACGGACATTCAAAAAATTGGTTCAACAATTATTGGCCCACTATATATAAATCGGTCTAGGAATATGTCAAGCACTGTGAAGTATGTCAACGAATTAAATCTGAAACTTTGGCTCTAGTAGGGCTTTTACAACCATTGCCCATTCCGTGCCAAGAATGGGACGACAACATTTTGGATTTCATTGAGGGGCTGCCAACCTCCCATGGCAAGAACATTATTTTGGTGGTAGTTGACAGGTTAAGTAAGTCTGCACATTTCCTTCCTTTAACCAATCCTTTTACTACTAAAACAGTGGCTGAAAAGTTCGTTGAAGGGGTCATCAAACTGCATGGTCTGCCCAAATTCATCATCAGTGACTGTGACCCAATCTTCATCAACAAATTTTGGCAAGAGTTCTTCAAATTGTCAGGTACCAAGCTGCAACTCAGCTCCGCCTACCATCCGTAAACCGACGGCCAATCGAAAGTAGTAAACCGTTGTGTGGAGGAATACCTGCGGTGTTTCGTCCACCAAAGGCCGCATAAGTGGAGCACCTACCTTCCTTGGGCTGAGTTCTGGTACACCACAACGTACCATACATCCACAGGGATGACTCCCTTCCAGGCGCTTTATGGTCGTCTTCCACCCCCGATTCCAGTCTATCGAAACGGCCTATCACCGGTGCATGAAGTTGACCAGAGTCTCTTAACTAGAGATGAGCTGCTTCACCAACTCAAGATTAACCTTGAGGTGTCTGTTAACTGTGTGAAGCAAACGGCAGATCAAAAATGGCGAGATGTTTCATTCGACGTCAGTGATATGGTGTTCCTAAAGCTGCATCCCTACCAACAACAATCAGCTTTCAAATGTGCTTATCAAAAGTTGGCCAGTCGATTTTATGGCCCATATTCGATTCTGCAGAAGGTTGGGATCATCGCCTACAAGCTACAATTACCAGAAGGAGCTCACATCCACCCGGTCTTCCATGTATCATTGCTTAAAAAATTCGTAGGAGATCTTGCTGCGCCCTCCAAGGAGCTACCACCGGTTATAGATGATTGGGTTGTTATCTTAAAACCTCAAAGTATCCATGATACTTGCTGGGTCAAACAAGGTGATAAGTTTGTGGAGGAAAGTTTGGTTCAGTGGAACCATCTACCAGCGGAAGAGGCTACGTGGGAAAATACTAAGTTGTTGCTAGAACAGTTTCCATCTGTGGACCTTGAGGACAAGGGTCCACTTGGTGGGGGGAGCATTGATAGGCCGTGACGCTCGGAGAGGAACCCAAGGCCAAATCCCAAGTATCTGGGATGAAGCTTGGACGTGGTGAACCGTTGCATGCATTGCGCAGGAGCTGTTTGGACGTGGGGAACCGTAACATGCATTGCGCTGGAGCTGTTTAGACGTGGTAACCGTTGCATGCATTGCGCTGGAGCTGAGGCAGCTATAAACGGCTACATGCGACGTGACTAAATCAACTAGCCGTTGGAGATTGTTTAGCATTCCGTTTTCCATTCTGTTGCATGTTATTTGCTTAATAGTCAAGATAGGGACCTTTAGTTTACAACAACAATATGTACGTGGGATTTATTAGTCATTTGCCTATTTAAGAAGCCACGAATATCAATAAAATCATCAAGCATTTTATCCAAACTACTTGTGGCTCCTTCTCACCCAAAGAGAATTCTATTTACTGTGCAATTGTGTTTAGCTCTTGATTGACCTAACAGCAAGACTCAGTTTCCGCACAAAAAAAGGATATGAAGACCCAACAAAGGATGGAGGAAATTTACAATAGATAACATGCATTACCTAAGTCATGAGGATTTTGATAGCTCTTTAGCATAACTAATTCACGACATGGTGAATGATGGGCATCCAGTAATATCCAGAGTCTCAAGTGCCATCGGTAACCGTCGCTCCACCAAATATTCAAGGTCTGGACATGTTCCACATCTTAAAGATTCTGAATGTGGCTGGTCATGCTTCTGTTTCAACACTGACCAACACTTATCTAAACCATTAATCACTGCAAGCTTTTCGCACTGATCTATCTGCAGCTTCTTCAGTGCAGTAAAGCCGAACAAAGACAGCGACGCAATTTTTGGACATTTCAAGATTGCAAGATCCTGAAGGCAAGGAAATCCATGTCCCTCTTCTGGTACATGCAACCATTCTTCCCATTTTGGCAACATTTTGAGTAGTAGTCTTTGGAGTGAGGGGAATGTCACCTTTGTGCCGCCATAGAACTCATGGCCTATTCGTCGCAAACTCTGCATGCTGAACACTTCGAGAACCTTGAGGGATGGAAGCTGGCCAAGAGCTGGGAGCTGCTCCAAGCTGACACAATATGAAAGCTGTATATCTACTACATTTGAGAAGGAAGGACTCCTCAACCAGGTGGGAAATCTGCACCACTTGTATCCTTCTATCTCGAGGCGCTGGATGGTGGTGTGAGGCTGGAGACTTTCCAGCACCACCTCATCATCCTCATTCCTTGAGCCAATGAAACTCATAGAATTGTCCCATTTTAGAACCAACCAGCTGAGGCGTTGCTTGAGCCTTAGTTTTGCCTCCTTGGCTTCACCAATGCGGTCATGTGTTATGGTATGGAGATCCACTATGGAAAGCTTTCCTTGGAGATCATTCAAGTCCTTCAGTTCTGCGATCCCAGCATATCTTTCCTCTCCGCTCGCAGCGAACAGTGGTAGCGTCTGGAGTCTAGTTAGTCTTCCGATGCCTGGTGGTAACATAAGTTTCCCACCCCGGAAAAAAAAAGCTCACAAAACTTGGAGCAGTAAATTTATTGTGGATTACAAGGTGACGCAGGTTAACCAAATGCTTGATATCTCTTGGCAACTCCACAAGGCTGTTGCAAAATTGGAGGTCAAGCGTCTGCAAGTTATACAGGTTGCACAAAGATTCTGGCAGCCTTTTAATCCTTGTAGCAGAAAGGCCAAGATATCGCAATTGTTTTAGGTTGCCTATTGCATCTGGCACCTCGGCGATTCCACTGCGATTTAAATAGAGTACTCGAAGATGTTGCAATCTTGGCTTCGCGAAAAAATCTCTTTCGAGCCGAAAAATGGTGCGCCAGCCTGGATGTAGCAAGAGCGACCTTAATGCATCATGTTCTTCACCTTGCTCAAATGACACAGATAGTTCATTGTTTACAAGAATTGATAAATGGAGGACATATGTATTCCAGGTAATGCCTTGTGATTCTGCATATTCTTTTATAGAACATTCTTCTCCTGCATGCCGGCAGAACAAGGCCCAGCAATCACTTCTCCCCAAACTACCTAAGCGAAGGAATGGCTGTGCGCCCATGAGCCGCATTCTCGTATCGGGTGGTGATCATGACTCGGCTCCCTTTTGCTCCACTAATTAAGGATGCTTGTAGTGTTTCCCAATGGATTGGATCCTCGTTCCAAATATCATCTAATACAAGCAGAAACCTCTTTCCTGAAAGTACTCTGCTCAGTTCATCCTGAAGTTCATCAGGATTCCTGAGGTTGCATATTTGAACAGTTACAGACTCGATAATTGCTCTTGTCAGCTTAATCTCATCATAAACTTCAGACACCCAGACCCATGACCTTACTTGAAAATGTTGTTCCACTCTCTTATCGTTATAGACAAGCTTAGCAAGGGTTGTCTTGCCCATCCCACCCATGGCAACAATAGAAACAACAGGTATAGCGTGGTTATCAGACTCACCATCAGCTGACAACAGTGCATTCACTATCCTGTTCTTATCATCCTCTCTACCATATATTTCTGAGAGACCTGCTAATGAGCTCGTGGACCGTCGAATGTTGGTTTCAGTTCTCCTGACACCTTCTCCTTCCCTCAAGCAGAGTGTAACTCGATCTTTGTTAATCTCATCAAACCTCTCCATAACCATCTTTATCCTCCTCAACAAGTCATGCTGGAATGGAGCATCTAATGCTAAAAGAGAAGGGTTGGTATGATTTACCTCGCGCATTTCAGTGTCGGCTTCGATGCGAAGGTTTTGATCAATGTCGACGGCCATCATCTCATAGTCGATGCTGGCTACCATGGCCTCGGCACCATAAGGCGCCATTTGTTTGGCCCCGAAGTGCCAAAGCTTGACAGGCTCGTCAGCTGCGTCCATCTCCTCGACTGCGGCGGGCGGAGGTCGAGCAGTCTGCGCTGGCCTCTTGAATTGAGCGAAATATGATGAGGATGGATTGGGTGCCTCCCGTTTCCTCTTCCGAGTATGAGTTGGAGACCATGCTCCATTTCCACTCGCAGCAGCTCATAGTCGAAGTCACTGAGTATGCAATGTCCTTTATGGTAATTTTGTCATATAAAAGTACTTTCTCAGTTTGTTTACCAAACACAAAACAAAGTACCACAGCACTTTACGAATGTAGTTACCAAACAGCAAACAGCTTTTTATAACAGCTCTACTTCAGACAGCTCTACTTCCAACAGCTCTACTTCTAACAGCTCTACTGTCAACAGCTCCCCCAAACAGGGCCTATGTCCTCAGCATCATACGCGACTTGTTTGAGCCAAAGCTTGACGGACTCCTCCTTTATCTCCTTCTCCGCATCTGCGATCTGGGATCTGATCTCGGCAATCGTGGTCATAGGCTTGTCGAGCTCTTCTGCTACATTGGAGGCTGGCGAGGACCCAAACGAGGATAATATTGTTGTGGTGAGTTTGGCAAGGGAGGTTAAGATTATGCTGGCCATTCTCTTTCTTGGCCCTCGGTGTTTCGATTTGAGATGATGGAAGCTATGAAGATTGAAGAGAGGATTGCCCGGGAGCTCGTTGCTTACCCATTAGCACAAGAGTAGGGAAGACAAGAACGGGAGAGGCTGGAACAGATCACATGGATCCTAAGAGCAAGCGGCCGTCCGATTATGGAACCGCATGTTTTGATTCCACAAAAACCTAGAACCTTAACCGGAACCGAAAATAGTCGGTTCGGTTCCGGTTCTAGAACTGCCGGTTCCGGTTTCGGTTCTAGACGGTTCCGGTTCCGGCTCTAGACGGTTTTAGTTCCGGTTCTAGACGGTTTCCGGTTCCGGTTCCGGTTTTAAACAGTTCCGGTTCCGGTTCCGGTTTTAAACGGTTCCGATTCCGATTTTTCAACATAAATTATAATTTTTTTTTAAAAAATAGATTGTGTAATTAATTTGGAAAAATTTTTAAATACAAATAGATTGTGTAATTAATACAAAATGATAATTTGTACTCATTTTATTATTTACTATCAAAGTAAAATTTAATAATGCAACTGGATAACATTATAAAAAAAATAATAAGTTACATTAAATAAATTTGGAACTAATTTATTTTATTATAAATGAAAAAAAAGAAAAAAATGGGCTTGAACTTAATTAAAATTAAGCTGCCTACGTATTCTCTTGGGGTTTAAAGGAATCAAAGCCCTCGTAGTTCACTTACTTTCATGGTTGAGCAATTAACCCCCTTACCTCAATGATCAATCACTATTATTGCTGCCGGCTATAGACGATCCGCTAGTTCCAATGTCAAATAAGTCTTTGATGTCCTCAAATGTGTTATCTTGTAATCTACGTTCTGCCTTTCTCCAATCGTCAACACATGCTTGGGCTTCCAAGTTATTCGGCCTTAAACAAGATCGTCGCTCATCTAAGATTTGACCTCCAAGAGGGGGGTTGGTGATTTGGATCCCAAGAATTTGGGTTTGGAACAAATATTTTCTTGCCTTTATTTGAACGGGAGGAAGACATTTTTGATAATTGGATTGGAAAAAATGAAAATATGAGAAGGTTATGGAATGTATAGAGAATTTGAATAGATTGAATAATTGAGAGTGAAAAATTAAGAGAGAGATTGGAAGATTGAGTGGTGTGGTGAAAAAATTGATTTGGAGAGGTATATATAGTGTTGGGGATAATTTTTGTTTCCTAAACTAGCCCTTTTTTAGTTGTTAGGAGGGGTAAAATAGTCATTTTTTTCCGGTTCGAACCGGAACCGAACCGCCGGTTCCGATTCCGATTCCGGTTCCGGTTCCGGTTTCCGTTCCGGTTCGGATCTGGTTTCGGTTCCGGTTCGGTTCTGGATCCGTTCCGGTTCCGGTTCAGTTCCATCAAACCTGAAACCTTAATCGAACTGTATTTCTTAAGGTTCTAGTTCGGTTAAGAACCGTGAGACACGGCTCCGGTTCCGCTCCGGTTCTAACCGGTCAAGTCTAGGTAAAACTAGTCCATAATTAGCTCAGTGGTGGAACTGATCCTACTAATAATTACTCTATTAAATAATTTGTGATGGTTGGAAATATGGCCCCTAATGTATTGAATGCTTCAAAAAAAAAAAAAAGATGCACCTAGGGATGCCTGACACCGTATTACAAAAATATCTTCATGCAGTGTGATACAAACAAATGCCCCATTGCAAGACAAGCATAGTCATCATCTAAGCAATCAGGCCTGAGCATCCAGCTTCCATAAGATGATGGGCCAACAATTTGATCAGGATAAGATTCTTGCTAAGATGTCTTCTTCAAAAAATTTCATTTGACATGCAATCAAAGGAGGGAATCGGATCCTCTCCACTATCACATACTTGCTATGATGATTTGGACCGGAGAGGGCGTGTCTTCCAATCACGGCCATGATTGAATGAAGCTGCAAGGCATATAGAATTGGAAAGCACAAAAAGCTTCAAAGAAAACTGATTTGCCTGTATTTTGTACCAGCATCTAGATAAGGAAATTTATGATCGAACAGACTAACCAAGAAAAGGGAACAGAAAAGGTGCCATCACAATGGAATTGCAACATCACTCAAGAGAGTTGTTGTAACTTTTTTTTTTTTCTTTTTTATTGTTAAAAACTGTTTAACTCTTTAAAGAAGAAATTATTAGTTGAATCATGCACTAAGCCAAACTAGAAAGCAACACAGCTAAATACGAACAAAAAAAAAAAAGGAAGAAAAGAAAAAAAAAAGGAGCCGAGGCTGTGTTGTTTTTTAGATGGACCGGTCCACTAGTTCAGTAGTTCAATGGTGGATCTAGTCTAACAAAAAATTTTACCTTTAAAAGGGTTAGGATCGGCTATTTTCAACATTTGACTTCTGCTTAGCTCATGCTAATAGCCTCTCCACTTTTCAGTTACAAAGACCCTGCAGGCTTTATATCCAATTAAAAGCATAACCTAGGGTGCCTTCACCATTACTTTGAAGAGCACTATACTAGAAAGAAATCGAACCCAACCTTCTTAATTTCCAGCCATAAATGATGCATTACGTGGGCTGCTGATTTTCCTGATCCATGTGTGATATTTCCACTAGTTAGCAGAAACATTGGGAGGCCCTAGGCCTCGGTATAGTAAATATTACATTATTATAATCAATCACTTTCATGGTTTTAAAAAAGGTACCATGGCCTTACAATGTTGAATGCTTCAAAGAAATACGCACCTGGGGATGCCATATCCCCAAAATATCTTCATGCAGTGAGAAAAAGAACAGATCGCATGGTTGGATGCTAAGAGCAAGCAGCCATGCCTTTTCCATCCACGTGTATCTAATATATCTATATCAAAACGGAGGCCCTCCGTTGGCAGAGCCTTCGCTCACCGCCAGTTCACAAATATCCGCCACATATAGTTATCCTTTTTGTTTTTTTTTTGCTGGAACAAAGAGGAAGGGGAGAGGAAGAGACAAGCCCACCTCCACATAGTAGCCCCCACTGGGCCCCCACCTCGCCAGAAGAATGTTCGATGTGGGCAGAAATGACCGTGTGTTGGGCACTCCGGCCGGTTTTACTCATATCCTCCTCACCCATGGGCCGGCTCGGTGACCCCTCTGGGCTCCGGCACGAAACCCTCCATGTGAGTATGTCACATCTGGTACCACCAAGGCTACCAATGGCCTAATAGCCCTTCCAAACTCCGTGTCCGAACAGGAAGCATCCGATCTCCTCAATGTAATCGATGCCCGCGCGTTTCGAACTCGGAACTATTTGATTGGAAGTAAGGCCCCGTTTTGTTGAGCTACCACCTCAGTGGCTATAGTTGTCCCTTCAGGAAAAAAAAAACGAGCGACTTGAGCCCATGACGGCATCGGATGAACGTGGCTCCGGTCCGACCCCAAGGCTTTAACCTCGTATACAAATTTCTATTTAGATTTCGATCCACCATCCCTCCCGACCACCGCACCATATCTCATACGTTCATATCAAGCATTGCGCTAGCCTTCATTTCCAACTCTTCCGTGTTAACATAATTTTAGAAATTACATAATAACTTGCATTGTTTATAATTTTTTTTATTAGCACGATCGTATATCAACCTTTATTATTTTTTTTATTAGCATATTCTTGTTAGAGTGATTTTAGGAATTACATAATAACATATATCGCCCATAATATTTTCTTTTATTAGTATGATCCTATATCAGCCTATATTATTTTTTATATAGAGTATGTACATGAATATATATAACTCTTAAGATGTACCGAATATGATAAAATAAAGAAATAAAATCACTTTTCTCTCTCTCTATTTTTTCTTATTTTTCTTCTCTTCAGCAAATATTTTAACATGGTATCAGAGCCATGATTATCTAATATGCTACTGCTATCCCCTCTGCCCTTGCTATGGTCGTCGTTGCCATATCTAGAAACTTTGAAGACCACCTATAGCCGATTTATTGATCTCTATTTTCTAGTGAATCAATACTTGAAGATCCTCTGGTTTTTGGTGGATTCACAGATGCTCCATTTTCCTATAGATCCTCTATTAACTAGTGAATCAACATTCGAAAATTTCATATTTTTTAGTAGATCTACATATATTCTATTTTCAGTAAATTAACATCTGAAGATTCTTTATTTTATAATGGATCCATAGCTCCTCTCCACCACTTTTTTTCTCGGCTTCAGATCTTCGGTCATCTCTCCTCATCGTCGCTCGGCCCCTTTCTCTCCACCTTTGGTTTTATTTGTTGCCTCCAGCTCATTCACTATCTAGTCCAAGGTCTCTTGCTCCTCTTTTATGGTATCTCCATCTATGAGGATCATCGACCTTCGGTTGTCTTCTCTCTGAGCTTTGTCATTGCTACAACTAACATCTTTTATATGTCTTCTCACTGTCATATCATCAGACAAGTCAATCAGTCACATCGGAAAACACGTCAATTTGTCATGTTAACCAAACACATCGACAAACACACCAGTTTGCGATGTTAATTAGCTATATCAGTGGACACATTAGTTTGTTGCGTCAGTTAGCCATAGGTGGGCCAGGTCTAAGCAACTCGATTAATGAATCATGGGGCATAGACTTGATTAGGGCCAAAGTCGTTCGACAAGGTTCATCATCGGTTGGTTCTAAGGACACTCAACCGGGCCGGCGGTGATCGATTCAACAGATTGCCCCGGGCACCAAGACGGTTCAGGGCATTCTTGTGGGGTCATCTCGGATCCATAGAACAGGTCAACAAGGCCCCTCATTGGGGTCCATAGGTTTTATAGAGAGAGAAAGAGGGATAAGTGAGAGAGAAAGAAGAGAGATGAAGAGAGAAGTAAGAGAGAAAGAGAGGGATGGGTTTTCTCTTTCTTCTTCTCTTTTTTTTCCTCTTCTTCTCATTGGTAGAAGAGGGGAAGAAGGCATGGTTGACTCCAGCTATTGTCGTGGTGGTCCAGTGAGGTGGCAGTCGGCGGTGTTGGCGGGCAGTGGAGAGCGGCTAATGACAATGGTTGGCTGGCTGAAATCGACCCAAAAAAATAAGGTCAAATATGGAGTTCTTGGCTCGGATGTTCTCGGATCCTAGCCCGCTTGCCGACGGCCGAGGTTTGGCTCCGATTAGAGGCCGACACATGGGAGAGGCCGAAGTCCTCGGCGATGAATGCCAGTGGCAGAGATGGCTGGAACTAAAAGAAAAGGAAAAAACAAGGGTATAAATAGGGGTTTCTTTCTCAAGTGGTTCTCGACGAAATTGAGGCCGGTGATAGGTGGTTTGGGATAGTGAAGAGAAGAGAAAGAAAAGAAAAAGATGACCAAGGCTTTACCTTGCTCTGGCAAGCTCTGTGGCCTTGATTTCTAGTAGGCTAAGAGATGGGGTGCCATGATTGCAAAGGGAGAAAAAGATTCGATGATCATCAGTAGAGGACATAGAGGGGTGGGGAGGTGTTCATATTGAGGAGCCCTAGAGCTCCAGCAACCCTAGGTCTTTGACTCATAGCTGGAATTACTAGAGAAGAAGAAAACTCCCTTTAGGAGTCTTCTGCTCTTGTCATGCGTGTAACATACGCCAGGTCAATCTAGGGGCCAAGCCCTTGGCCGATTCGATCAAGTGGATCAGGCCCAATTCGAGCCTTCACAAAACTATGTTGGAAAGTTGAAATTTGCTGGTACATAAGATTGCATCTTAATGGGTTTTCCTTGAATAAGTCAGATGTTAAGCAAGGATGATGAAGGAATCCTCTGATGGAGTTAAAAGATGAGCACGCATGTGCGAACCACGTGCTATTACTAAATCGATCGATTCATCCATTCTAGATGGCTCAGTCATTGGATGGCTGGGATAACTCGCTGTGAGGGGTGGCCGACAAAGGCCAAACTATGTTGGAAAGGTAAAGCATTCCACAAACAATAAACTAACCAACCAACCATTATTAATCAAAAAGATTGGAAATGAGAAAACACAAAAAGCTTTGCTATCTAAAGAAATTGTATCATGAGCTTTTGTTTGTTTTATAGAGATGCTTTTTTTTCCATTTATTGCATCAAACAAGCAACTTGATGAGGTCATTGCCAAATTAGTCATTTGTGTTAAAGAGATTGTTCATGATCCATTTAAGATCTCAGTGATCTTGATGGATAATTTAGATATAATTTTTTATACAATATTCTAATATCATAATACGTATATGATAATTAATAGCATAATATATCATTTATTATATTTATATTATCTATCATATATCAAGAATATTTAAGTAATCAGGTAAAATTTCATATTATAAAATTTATTGTACAAATAATAGTAGAGTACATAATTATATTGATTGGATATAAAAAAAAGTATAATCATATTATGTTATCTAGTTATTTATTTATTATTATTCTATATATTGGATAGTTTGTCTAATAGAAACATAATATTGCTGAAGAACAACTAAAGCACATATCACAATCCTAAAATGTCCATGTACCAAATTTAATAATAGAACAATATAATGACTACAAAACAAACATAAAATAAAAGAAATAAAGATAGAGGAGAGGAAAAAAACATAAGATGATAAATAAATAAGTTAAAGGGCAGCTTAATTTTTGGAAAAGCCATATTTTACTTTAGCCTTCCACGAAGAGAGGAAAAAAAGGAAACAAAACTTGAAAATAAGAATAATTCATTTTCACACAATTTGAAATAGAAAATTTTAATTATAATTTATAAAAATTAGGAGGAGCAAATATTTGTTTAGCAAAAAAATCGTCCAAATAGTGTGAGTCAATAAATACCAAGAAAATACTTGATGACAGAAATCCTAAAAGAAAATACCCTAAAAGTTTTATTGTATCTCATATTTACATGTGAATTTTTTTCCAAAATTTCAAAAATGTAAACTAATTTTATAGGAACTAACCAAACCAATTTTTTCTTTGAAAATATGTAAAGTGCATCTAAAATAATTCTATTTTTTGATATGCTTTAAATAAACAAATCAAATGTAAGTATATCTTATATCAAATAACAACTCAATCCTTATTTTTCTTTCCTGAAAAAAAAGCATGATATATGCGCGTCCCCATCATCTTTCGTTGATTATAACATTTTTCAATCTAACTACTGTACGACCACTGCCGCCTAACACCCCCAAGTACAGGTGGGAAACTGCCACTTAAATTCAAAGCAAGATCAATTGGTTTGGAGCCTAAACAAGGGAGGTATCTTCTGAACAGCCTTCTTCTGCAAATTCTTGTATCTTAGAGGAATAAAGTGGAAATTTTCAAAGTGCCTGTGGAAGCTAAAGATCCCACTCAAAATCAAGGTTTTATATGGCTATTTTTGATGAACAAGATGAACACGAGAGAGAATATTCAAAGGAAAATCGGCAGATATATTGGAGGATGTGTATTCTGTAACGACCCTATGGAAACCATTGACCGCATCCTCCTGAAATGTCCGTATTCCATGGAAATTTGGAGAGGTATATTTCAAAGATTAAACATCCAGCAACCACCTGAAATGTTCCTGGATTTCTTCTCAAATGAACTGGTGAAACAAATCTCTCAAAAGATGCAAACTCGCATAAGGGGGTAAATCACGTTCTCAGAGTAATATTCTTGATCACACTTTAATCCAGACAAGCTTTCTAATAAGTTAAGTTTTAAATTGTGCAGTTACAAAATTTTTAAACTAAAACTATTATTTTATTAAGATATAACAATTTTTAGGTGTCATACCTCCTAAAAGGACTTTGTCTTACCTATATTTTATTACTACGGCCCCATTTGGAAGAGTTTTTGGTAGGTCAGAAAGTACTTTCTGACCCTCGAAAAGTACTTTTGGATAGAATAGGAGTATTTATTAAAAAAATCAGAAAGTTGTTTTAGTTTTGCCAGAAAGCTAAAATAGCTTTTTTAGAGAAGCTCTAAAATGGTGCTTCTTCGGAAAAGCACTTTTAGCATAAATCGTAAAGTTGTTTTGATTTATAATTTTTTTTGAAACTAAAATACCCATAATAAAAATATTATAATTACAAAAATTAGTTCCTAAAAATATTATACTAATATAATATTTATATATAATGATAATAATTATAATATTTTATACCTTTATTATTGTATTATACTACAAATGTAATATTATATTACATTATATCATAATACATTGATATGTTATATTATATAATATCAAATTATGTTATATTATTATGCTATAGTATACAATATTATA
Organism: Phoenix dactylifera; assembly: GCF_009389715.1. Taxonomy (NCBI): domain Eukaryota; kingdom Viridiplantae; phylum Streptophyta; class Magnoliopsida; order Arecales; family Arecaceae; genus Phoenix; species Phoenix dactylifera. Next base: position 49,898 of record NW_024068419.1, on the reverse strand, counting down.
TTACTATATTATAATAATATTATATTATATTATAGTAATATTATATTATATTATATATTTATGTATTAATACATGTTATATTTTATTATGCCCTATTGTATAATACTATGCAATGGTCATTTTGTCATACCACAAGTATTTTCTCGGTTTGTTTACAAATACATCACTACCAGAAAACAAGCATATAGTGATGGAAAAATAATGACAGCCCGTTATTAGTTACTATTTATGACGGATTAATGACAGACAGAAATTCGGTCATCGTAGTGTGAACTTAGTGACAGATTAGTGACAGACCGGTCACAGAATACGCGGGTAGGGTGGGCACCAAAACTTAACCGTAGTGACGGAGTATCTATTACAAAACTGGTAACCGAAATTGTAACCAGATAATGACAAATTCAGTCGTCACAAAAATCATAACCCAAGTGTTTATAAATTTTTAAAAGATTATTTTTGGCAGTGACGGGTTATTGAAGAAATTTCTGTCACCAAATTTAATTTTAATTCCAAAAATATTAAAAATATTATTTCTGAGTAATTATAAATAAAAAAAGATAAAAAGAGAGAAATCCAAAATGAAACTAAGTGTGCCCGCCGCTCCGCCCAAATCCTTTTGGTAGCCCAAATCCTAATCGCTATCCAGAAAATCGAAATTCCTTCTTCTCATTCCCAATTTCCATGGTGCTGGCCACAAATGATGACCCATTTGCACCCCTAGTGATTAATGACAGTAAACTGTTTGGAATGCTCCGCCTAAGGCTGAAAACGGGTCGAATTTTATCCGATCGTATCCGTTTCCGTATTTGATTTGGGTTGGATTCGGATACTGTTTTCTTCATTCGATCGGATCCGGATATGGATCCGGATAGTTAGTTCAAAAATATTTTGGATACGGATACGAATACAGATAGATCTATTTTTTCGGATTTGGATTTGGATATCTGATTAAATAATTGAGCAAATCGGATCCTCTAGGATTTAGAACCCAGATGATGGGTCCATCAGTAATCCTATCTACGGGTCCATGACCCATCGCGGCATCGCCTCAGGCCCCATAGTCAGAACAAATCCCGCACCCGCAATCCATTTCATCTTTGGCTCTTCGTCTTTCCTCCCCAAGTTCGTCCATATCTTCTTCCCTCTTTCCTCCCCGAGTTCGTCCAATTCGGCTTTGGAAGCGGTATTTGTGAGGTGTCGATGGCTTTCGAGACGAAACCCATCTACTTCCAAATCTAGGTATGAGATTATGAAATCTTTGGTTTATTCTTCAGATATTCGCATTTACCGTGTTTTGATCTGGTGTTTGATTTGGGTAGCAGGTTCCTTTGCTTCAATCTTTGAAAACCCTAGCTTTGCAGTTGCAGATCAACGCCTCCTCTTTTCTTCAAGTTCTGGTAAGAGCTTTCTATTCTTCTCCATTCCCTTCGCATCCACCTGATATGGATTTTGATTTCTCTGTTCTTCTCCATTCCTTTTGATCTTTGCTGGTGATAGGGGTAGCAAAATATGATTCGACCCGCCATATTTACTCGTGGATCGTCTGTCCATTTTTACTCATCAAAGTCAGCCTTTTGGGAAACCTTTTGGAAGGCATTTGATTACTCAGGAGTATAATGCTGCTGAATTATATGTTCTTCTGAATTGTGAGGAGGTTCAACCTTTTGGAAAGTAAGTTACACAAGTACTTAACTATAATCATGCTTGAAAATGCATACTAAGTAAAACATATGTGATTATAGCTTTTGTTTTGTAGGTATTTTGATGATTATATCCAGCAATCTTGTCCAAATATAAGCCAAATAGATTTGGAAAGATGATGGAAAATGGAGTTTTCGGCTTGGTTTAGGTCATATGTGAGTACACAATTCATAAATATAATAATAAATTAGACTTTCTCTTGATTTATTCTACTAGGATAAGTTAGTGTAATATATATATATTTGTGGCCATGTCTCTGACGACTAAATCTATCACTGAAGGTTGTGACAGATCAGTGACCAATTTGTGACCGAATTCTGTGACAAAATCAGTGACCAAGTTACCTTCGTCACTAACTCAGTGACTGGTTAGTGACGGAAAATACGTAATTTCTTAAATATTTAATTCTTCAATTTGTAACGGCGTAGTGACGGCGGTTCTGTCACTGAGCTTTATAACGGAAATCGCCGCCGTCACTGAGAATTTAGTGACGCGTGTTTTTGTAACCAATTTAGTGATGGGAGCTCTGGTCACAAATTTCATATTAGTAACCGAAAACACGGTATAGTGACGGAAATCTCCGTCACTATACGTGTGTTTTCTGGTAGTACATATTAAAGTTCCACATCACTTTAAAAATGTAGTTATCAAACAACAAATAGTATTTTATAAAAGCTCTATTTCTAAAAGCTCTTCTTCAGAAAGCTCTACTGCCAACAGCTGCAAAATGGGGTCGTACTTCTTCTATTAATGTTAATTACATCGCAAGGGACTGAACTCGGTTCTTCAAGTCTTTGGTTGAAAGACCAATGCAAATCAAGTGAGTTTGAGAATTGCCCCAGGTATAATGTTTGATACAATGGTCCGGATGCAGCCTCTAGCATTAATTTTGAATTTAATCAACTCTTAGGTGCAATTATGAGGATTAAAAGTTATTCAACTGCTATTTCATTGTGAAAAATAATGGAATTGGTAGGAGTTATGCTCGATGTTTAACTGCTAACCATATGCAACCTATGTGCAAGCTTGCCTCACCTCAAAGAAAAAATGATGATTCACTCGAAACAAACACAAACGCTTTCCTCTCCAAATAACACTTTTGGTAGCGCTCTAGTATTATTTTAGAAAAGGGTACATCGCAAATGGTAATGTTTATAAGAAAGGCAATGGCACTCCTCTACGAAATCACAAAAAGGCAAGATCCATGCATGCATAGAAGATCCAGCTATATATGTTGAATTAAATCAAATATTTTAAAATTTGAAAACCAAACATTTGACTTAGTCAACGGCCAAATAGCAAGCATCCGCGCACAAGCAAGGAAGCAAACATGAAAAGATCCCCAAAGAAAACATGCCATAACAAGTGTCATGCATCCACGCGTAAGAGCAAGTATGGAAAGACCCCCTGAAGAAGGAAGAAAGAATGGACGACCAAAATGCAATAAGCCGAAGGATCAAAAGAGCATAAGAAGACACATCATCAATCCACAAAAGGAGAGTCTGCTTCTTTTGACGCGCTTGAGCCTATATAAAGGACTCTAGGAATCATTTCAAATACAATGAAAAATCTCTCTTCTTTCTATTCCGAGAGCCTATATAAAAAGGACTCTAGGGATCATTGAAAAGAAAAGAAATAAATTTTTTTTTTCTTCTCCTCATAATTTTTCTAAGTTTCTTTTGAGCTATCTGCAAGCGTGAACGTGCTCTTCTTTCTTTCTTAGAGACACAGTGATGGAGAAGACGTGCTTTTATACTGGGTCGTCGTATCTTTAAGAGATCTGTACCAGCAGACCCGTGCATGGGGGGCATAAACTTTTCTAGAACAACGCGTCAACGTGCCTCGATTCACAGGCCATCTTCTCTCTCTTTCTTCATTTTATTATTCTACTGTCAAGTTAATTATTTGCTAGTTTATTCTTTTTATTTACTATTTTTGAATTATAGAAACATTTAATTATTGATTTATCAATTATATTTGTGCATCTAGGCTAACAATCCAAAAATATTGATGTACTATTAGCACTACATTTTAAATTACAATATTTATTATACATTCTGCCACATATTGCATGCACAATCTTGGTATAATATCACAACTGCCACATATTGCATGCACAATCTTGGTATGATATCACAACTGCCACATATTGCATGTATAATCTTGGTATGATATCATAATTGCCACATATTGCATGTATAATCTTGGTATGATATCACAACTGCTTCATATTGCATGCACAACCTTGGTATGATATCACAGATCAATCTCCAAAAATCATTGAATCTGATTATCATATTTAAAATTAATATTTGTATCAAATTATAGGATTTAGTATATTTTAGCTGTTATAGATTTTTGCTAGCTTCACTTTAGTGTTTAATTTTTCAAGCAAAATATTAGATTGCTTAACCTCTAAGAGGTTTATTAATACTTCCATTTGGACTCCTTATGGAGTAATTTCTAGATTCCATTCAAATGAAAATTCGGAAATTGGTTAATTCATAGGAGCAAGCTTAATATTGTACTTAGGATGAAATTGAACGATATCTAGTAAAATTATCTATTGAATAATAGTGTCTAAGAAAAGTTTGTCAACAAGGCCTACGTGCCTAAAAAAGACTGGTACTTAAGTGAGCCAAGTGCTCTACTACCGATCTGGAGCTAATCTGGCTGTTATTCTTTAGATTTTTCAACTAGATATCTAAAGTTCAAATTAGATATCAGTGTAATAATTTGTTATAAATCTTTTTATTTTCACAGGTATCAAAATTGTATTAAGCTACAAATCAACGGCTTTCCACACATCTAAAAATCATAGTACTAAATCTGAAAAGTTTGATTTTGAATTTGAATTTTTCCCCATGCAGTAGATTAGGAAGTAGTTTCAATTATCCTGCCAACAAGCTATGTATGGTACATGAGTCTTAGGTCTATATAAGGGAGTTCTAGGCCTTTTGTGAGGATATATCTTTGATCATTGTATTTTCCCTTTAATGCACTTGAATTTAATCTCAAAATTAGAACTTAAGAATAATGACAAACGTGAGATATGTGTAGAGGCCAAATTACTTAAAAGACCCTTCCACTCTATAAGTAGAGATTCTGATCTTCTTGAACTCATACATAGTGATGTATGTGACTTAGGAAGAACCTCAAGGGGTGAAAATAAATACTTTGTAACTTTCATAGATGACCTTTCTGGATACTGTCACCTCTATCTTATCAAAGCTAAAAATGAGGTCTTAAATAAATTTAAAGTCTATAAAGTAGAGGCTGAAAACTAACTAGATAAAAAGATTAAAACTTTAAGATCTGATAGAGGAGGTGAATATACCTCATTTCAGCTGATCCAGTTCTGTAAAGAATATGAGATAATTTATGAAGTGACGGCTCCCTATTCATCCTAATCTAATGGAGTAGCTGAAAGAAAGAACAGAACATTAATGGATATGGTTAACTCTATGCTTATTAGTTCAGGTGCACAAAAAAATCTTTGGGGGGAGGCACTAGTAACTGCATCTTATATCTTGAACAGAAATCTATTCAAATATAATGATAAAACCCCATATGAAATATGGAAACATAGAAAATATAACTTAAAATACATAAAAGTGTGGGGATGCTTAGCTAAAGTAAAAATTTTAGAAAATAAAAGAAAGAAAATTGGACCCAAAATAGTAGATGTAATATTTAATGGATATGCAATTGAGAGTAATGCTAATAGATTTTTAGTGTTTAACTCTCAAATAAATAAAATTAATAACAATACTATAATGGAAGCAAGAGATGCAATCTACTTTGAAAGTATATTTCTCTTTAAAATAAGGATAAATGATCAAATAAATACCAATAATAATCTAGGGACTAGTTCTAGCCGAACTAGATTTAGAGAGGAAGAAGAAGAAGAAACTGAACCTAAAAGATGTAAAAGAACTAGAGTTAAAAAGAACTTTGGAGAAGACTACTATACATTCCTAAAAGAAGACTCTCCTACTTCTTTAGAGGATGCCTTGAAATTTTTAGATGCCCCCTTCTAAAAGAAGCAATAGATAATGAAATGCAATCCATAGTTCAAAACCATACTTGGGAATTAGCAGATCTACCCCCAGGAAGTAAACCCATAAGGTGTAAATGGATCTTTAAGAAGAAACTTAGGCTAAATAGAACTGTAGATAAATACAAGGCTAGGTTAGTAGCCAAAGGTTTTACTGAAAAATTTGGGATTGACTTTTTTGATGTTTATGCTCCTGTAGCCAGAATCACTACCATTAGGATTCTTGTTGCCTTGGTTTCCATTCATAAGCTGGTTTTATATCAAATGGATGTTAAAATTGCTTTCTTGAATGGGGACCTAGATGAAGAGATCTACATGGACCAACCCGAAGGTTTCATTATCCCAGATCAAGAGAAAAAGGTACGTAGGTTGATTAAATCTCTTTATAATTTAAAACAAATCCCCAAACAATGACACCTTAAATTTGATGAAATAATCCTAACTAATAGATTTAAAATTAATAACACAAATGAATGTGTATATTATAAAAAGAAGAATAACAAAATTATAATCTTATGTCTATATGTAGATTATATCCTAATTTTTGGAGCAGACTTAGAAATTATTAATGAAGTAAAATAATTTTTATCTCTAAAATTTGTCATGAAAGATCTAGGAGAAGCAAACCTAATCCTAAATACTAAAATTATAAGGAATGAAAATAGAATAACTTTATTCCAAAGCCACTATGTGGAGAAGATTCTTAAGAAGTTTCACTACTTTGATTGTCATCCTGTATCTACTCCCTTTAATCCATCTCTTCATCTAAAGAATAACTTAGGTAATCCAGTCAATCAAAGCTTATATGGCCAGATCATTGATTCTCTAGGGTTTCTTACAAATTATACCAGACCATATATTGAATACTCTGTGAACTGACTGAGTAGATATGCTCACAATCCTAATAATGATCATTGGACTGCTCTAAAAAGAATTCTTCGGTACCTTAAGTGTACCATATCTCTAGGATTACACTATTATGGTTATCCTGCTATTCTGGAAGGCTATAATGATGCCAACTGGATCAGTGATACATTTGACATCAAATCCACCACTAGTTTTGTTTTTCTTTTAGGAGGTGCAGCTGTATCATGGAAGTCTACTAAATAAACTGTAGTGGCTAAGAGCACTATGGAATCTAAAATGATTGCCCTAGATACCACTAGCATTGAGGCCGAGTGGCTTAGAGATCTACTAGTAGACTTACCTCTTGTGACTTTACTATTACTTTATATATCTGTTCATTGTGACTGCAGATCTGCTATTGATAAATGCAATAAAAAAAATGCAAATGTGAAAATGAATACGTACTTGAAAGTGCGCCATAAATCATTGAGATACAAATTAAAGAATAACTTGATTGCACTAAATTTTGTAAAATGCAAAAGGAATCTAGCTAATCAGTTTACCAAAGGATTGTTTAGAATAGTGGTTCTAGAGTTGTCGAGGGGTATGGGGCTAAGCCCATAAGTAAGTCACCACGGTGGTAACCCAACCTGAAGAGGTTTAATGGGAAGGAACAAGCCAGATAGGTGACTAATGAGGAGCACTATTTGTTTTTTCCATTCCTAGGGCAACAGTGCTTATAAAAAGCAAGGGTTAGGTTGAGGTTTTACTCTTAATGAATTCGAGGCCCATGAGGCAGGGTACCTACTTGCTCATATCCTTTTGAGGATTCACCTATATGCGTGTAGTCATAAGGCCGCGACTGTAGAAAGTGGGTTGTTTCCTAATAACATACATGAAGAGATACCTGCACATGGCCGTAAAGCGTAAACCCGCCTTGCGTGTTATTCACGCTATATTATGTGTGTTGTTGATGAAATCTGAGCCATAGACCAAGGTTCAAGGCATAGTCCACCTTAGCTCCATAGAGGTAATTAATTATTACTAAGTGAAGGTTCAAACCGAAAGGTACCTACACCAATTATATAATATAAGATACTTAGCACTTTATTTTGATTTTTAAATTTATTTTGATTTTAAAATTTTTAAATATTTAATTTATGTGGGGGATTGTTAAATTAAATCAAATATTTTAAAATTTGAAAACCAAACATTATACTTGGTCAATGGCCAAGTGTTAAGCATCCGCGCACAAGCAAGGAAGCAAACATGGAAAGATCCCCAAAGAAACCAGGCCATGATAAGTGTCATGCATCCACGCACAAGAGCAAACATGGAAAGGCCTCCCGAAGAAGGAAGAAAGAATGGACGACCAAGATGCAATAAGCCGAAGGATGAAAGGAGCACAAGAAGACACGTCATCAATCCGCGAGAGTCTGCTTCTTTTGACGCGCCTAAGCCTATATAAAGGGCTCTAGGAATCATTTCAAATACAATGAAAAATTTTCCTTCTCCCTATTCCAAGAGCCTATATAAAAAAGGCTCTAGGGATCACTGGGGAGAAAAGAAATAAAGAAAATTTTTCTTCTCCTCATAATTTTTCTAAGTTTTTTTTAGCTATTTGCAAGCGTGAACATGCTCTTCTTTGTTCTCTGGAGGTGCACTGACGGGGAAGACTTAGTTCTATACTGGCTCATCATATCTTTAGAAGATCTGTGCCAGCAGACCCGTGCGTGGAGTCATAAACTTTTTCAGGACAACGCATCAGCATGTTTCGATTCACAGGTCATCTTCTCTCTCTTTCTTCATTTTATTATTATATTGTCAAGTTAATTATTTACTAATTTATTTTTCTTATTTGCTATTTTTGAATAGTAGAAATATTTAATTATTAATTTATCAATTATATTTGTGCATCTAGGCTAACAATATAAACACAGGCGCACACAAAAAACATCGAAGCAGACATGCTATATATAGCTTCCATTTAGACAGCAACACAGAGACTCAGTTGACATTATTTAATGCAAAAGCATCGAACACCATTCGAAGTAGGACATGAAGCCTTACATAGCTTCCATTACCCAACAACACAATGCAGACTCGATCGAGATTATTTCATGATAAAGCATCGATCGCCATCCTCTAGCAACACGACCCAACACACACCCCAACCAAAATTCCAACCGGAAGGCAATTACACCCACTACAACAAGGATCATTCAGGATATTGCATGAGGAACCAGGACAACCATCATTCCTGCTGACTCCACCTTCCAGCATTATCCTTGAGAGGGGAGTCCGGTTACTAGCTACCCCATTGGCATCAGAGGGGAGTCCATTAGTCTTACAGCGGGCGAAGGCAGAAGGAGCAACGGTGGCCACAAGCACCATGGTCACCACCAGGAGCAAAGTAACCTTGTTATTCTCCATCTCTATCTCTCTTTTTTTGGTTGCTACTTCTGCACGTCTCCCTCGAGCCTCTTGTTGTTATAATAATTTCTACCTGGAAAGAGTTAAGGTTAGAATCATTGCTTATCAGACCACTTGATGTATAACATAAGAAAAGGCGTAGGATTTTGAAAGAAGTTACAAAGGCAAGTAAAAACATGGCCACTGTCCAACCCATCTAAGGTTTTAATCTGTAGGTGATCATAACCTTGCTCATGAATGGATGCCTTGGTACATCATCTATGCATATAAGAATTAATACATAGATGATGTACGAACCATATGCCATCACCAAATCTATCCGTCCTTTCTGGAGCCAGGAGTACTTTGTTGCAGATGCTAGCCTCGACCCAATGGCCCGAGTTGAGCACGCGACAAACTCCGACCCACTAGCCCGAGCCGAGGACGTGACAAATGGCCACACATCTCTAGGGTTAACCCCATAGGACATGTAAAGCCGGCCTTTTTATTCATACACATTCATGTCATTCCAAACTCAGGTTGTGGCAGAGACAAATAATCTACCAATTACTAATACACACCAATCAAATATTCTCTAAACCCCAAGTTCCTTACTACTCAATCTTAAGCCCTGTCTACTCAGACGCATTTGTAAATAAAATGAAAGAGAAAAAATGAGCTTCATGGCTCAATAAGTTACCAAAACCTCAAGTAAGATTAAGTTTTTGTACAGGAAAAATAAATTTCCAGTTTGCATGATTTTTCCATATATATAAAAACATGCTAATCAATATATCAAGTCTATCAATATAGAATTGAAGATATATAATACATTTGGCCAAAATAACTTTTCAAATCAACCATGAATGGATCATTCTCTCTCTCTCTCTTAGTCTCTATGACTATAGTCATAGTCGACCCGTGGCAAGCCCCGAACGAGCCTAGATCCTAACTACGATATGCCGTCCACCGATTATGCGCTAAAGATCGCCCGACTAGAGGTCAGAAAAGAAACTAGCTCTGAAATCACACGGAGATACATACTTCCAGCAGCATGTGCTGGCACTTAGCCTCGACAGGCTAGACCCGAATGAAAACTAGCTCCTAACTATAACACGCCGTCAACCGACATGCGCTAGTGATCGCCCCACTAGAGGCTTGATAGAAGACTAGATCCTGAACCCATGTGATCGTAGTCAGACTAGAAAGTAGCAAAATCAGAATACTATAATATCTACACATTTATCGATGCAATAAAGTACGATTCATACTCAAGTAATTAATATCTTTATCCAAAATTTTATGATTCAATTTCATGCGGTATGCATAAAACACTTAATAGAAATAGATTAATTTTTAAATAATGTTGACCAGATCATAAGTATGATTGAATACACTAAGGGTAGAGATAAGTTTCCATTTCACTCTAAAATCTTGCAGAATTCACTCGTCAAGAAAATTTTCTAAAAAATCTAAAATAATTAAATATCTTATTAGATTTCAATAAAGCATCATATCACAACTTGAAAAGTCCTAAGGTAGGATCCAGTCCATGTCTAGCCTACCGAAACTAGTCTAACATCCAAGGGTCTCGAGCATTCTTTGGATTAAAAGTGAATTTCACAAGGAGGTAGGTTCATGGTTGCGTGAATACAAAGGAACCGGTTTCGATCACACCACCTTGCTATCTGGACCTGAGTTTCCACCAGATCAAATTAAGGCTCCTGGGTTAGATCCAATTTATCAATCCAACATCCAAGGGTCTCGGCCATTCCTTGGATCAAAATATGAATTTTACTATGAGGTAGGGTTTGTGGTTACTTGAATGCAAAGGAACCGATTGATCACGCCTCCTTTCTATCTGGACCTAGGTTTCCACTGTATCAAATTAAGGCTCCTAGGTTAGATCAAATTTATCAATTAATAAAAAAATACACTAATTAAAAAAAATTAGGCTCGATCGAGGTCAACCAATAGAGATAGAAAGGAGAGAAAAACAGAGAATCCAAATTCGATCAGGGGAATGAGTTTGGTCTATCAGTGGCATGGGTCGTCACTGCATCCGGTCGACGGGGCAAGAGAAGAGGAAATAACAGCCGGAGAAGAAAAGTAGGATTTTTTTTTATGGAAATTAATAAATAAGGAAAAATGGAAGGAAATGAAGAAATTAAAGGAAGAAGAAGAAGAAAATGAGGAGGAAAAGAGAGAAGAGAAGGGAGAGAAGAGAGGGAAGAGGAGAGAGGAAGGTCCGACGGTGCACGGCCTGCGGTGGCGCGGCTTATGGCGTGGTGGCGCGGCTGGCGGCAACGTGAACTCGGTGATTCGGCCGGTACACAGAGGAAACAGAGAGGGAGAAGGAAAGGGGCAGGGCCCCCAGCTGCCCTGGGTGGCAGCCCTCTTGGCCAAAGCGAGCGGCGAGGGGGGGGGGTGAGGGGCTTACCTACGTCCGGCAAATCTCGCGACGGTGGAGGCTTCCGGAGGGAAGAAACGGACGGCAACACTCGGATAGGGAAAACAGAGCAACTGGGGAGGGGGTTTTAAGAGAGGAAGGTAGGTTTTGGGCGGCTTCGCTTGATTGTGGCGGCACGAAGGCCGCAAGAGATGAGGAAGATGGATGAAGGTGGCACGGCGGTGGATCTTAGAAAGGGGGTGGGGGAATTTAAAGGGCTTTGGATGAACTCAACTGTTCGTTCGGGCCTCGGGGAGCTCGCCGACGTCCTTACTCCACAACCACAAAGGCACGCGGCGAACTACGATGCAAAGGTATGTTGAAGAGCGCCCACGCAGGCTCCACGGAACTAATTTGGACCAAGGTACGCCGAAGAGCGCCCACGCGGCCAACTACGATACAAAGGTATGCTGAAGAGCGTCCACGCGGGCTCCACAGAACTAATTTGGACCAAGGTATGCTGAAGAGCGTCTACACAGGCTCCACAGAACTAATTTGGACCAAGGTATGCCGAAGAGCACCCACGCAACCAACTACAATACAAAGGTATGCTGAAGAGCGCCCACGCGGGCTCCACAGAACTAATTTGGACCAAGGTATGCCGAAGAGCGCCCACGCGGCCAACTACGATACAAAGATATGCTGAAGAGCACCCATGCGGGCTCCACAGAACTAATTTGGACCAAGATATGCTGAAGAACGCCCACGCGGGCTCCACAGAACTAATTTGAACCAAGGTATGCCGAAGAGCGCCCACGCGGCCAACTACGATACAAAGGTATGCTGAAGAGCGCCCACGCGGGCTCCACAGAACTAATTTGGACCAAGGTATGCTGAAGAGCGCCCACGCGGGCTCCACAGAACTAATTTGGACCAAGCTATGCCGAAGAGTGCCCACGCGGGCTCCACAGAACTAATTTGGACCAAGGTATGCCGAAGAGTGCCCACGCGGCCAACTACGATACAAAAGTATGCTGAAAAACGCCCACGCGGGCTCCACAGAACTAATTTGGACCAAAGTATGCCGAAGAGCGCCCACGCGGGCTCCACGGAACTAATTTGGGCCAAGGTATGCCGAAGAGCGCCCACGCGGGCTCCACGGAACTAATTTGGACCAAGGTATGCCGAAGAGCACCCACGCGGCCAACTACGATACAAAAGGTATGCTGAAGAGCGCCCATGCGGGCTCCACAGAGCTAATTTGGACCAAGGTATGCTGAAGAGCGCCCACGCGACCAACTACGATACAAAGGCACAAAGGCACGCGGCCAACTACGATACAAAGGTATGCTGAAGAGCGCCCACGTGGGCTCCACAGAACTAATTTAGACCAAGAGAGCGGAAAATGCGCGCCCACGCGCGATTCCCCGCGTAGGAATCGCGCCCGCATGCGATTCCCCAGCAAGGAATTGTGCCCGAGCGCGGTTCCTCGTGCGGGGCAACGTGCCCATGCGGGCTGGCAGCCCGCATGGGGCATTAAATGCCACTCTGTGACATTTGACACGTCCCAGCGTGCGCGCGGACGCTTTTTTTTTGGGAATCGCGCGCGGACGCGCGAGTGGAGAACGCGCGCCCGCGCGCGATTCCCCGTGCCAGCAGGGAATCGTGCCTGAGCGCGGTTCCCCGCGCGAGGCATTGTGCCCACGCGGGCTGCCCGCATGGGGGCATTAAATGCCACAGAGTGGCGGCATTTGACGCGTCCGCGCGCGTCCCGGACGCGCCCGGACGCGTTTTTTTTGTTTTGTTTTTTTTATGTCCACGCGCGTGTGGCCGCGCGCGGGGCTTCGATTCGATACCGGTTTCAAGCTGGTACCGAACCGGAATCGTATCGATGCCAGTGCTCACCGGTACGTCGGTACGGTCGGTCCGACGAATCTTGATTTTGACTGATTCTCACATTATCCTCCCATTAAAAAATATCATCCAAAGCCGGCCAACTTGTCGTCGATGACTGTTTTCCCATTCCAGACATCCATACGAAACTCTTGGCATATCATGACTAATACCACAAGCTCCCACCTGTAATACACATACATCATTCTTGGTTTAAATTTTGTCCTCTGCTAGAAAGAAGAGAAAGATATCATCCAAAATAGAAGTTTAATTATTAAATTATACAATTTATCTATAATAAAAATAAAAAGTAGATAGCAATCACATCCATTGTATAGACCTTACATACTAGGTCAATATATCCATCCAAAGATTGTGTTAATATAGGCTTAAGAATTCATCCCTAATGCATGCTTCTTGAACTATGTACTTCATCAAGTGGTAAAACAACAAACGAGACTGCTCTAAGAGTCAAGAAAACAATGTATAATTTTATCGAGCCTGGCCGCACCAAGCATGATTATGTGCACATAACCACGTGCTAAGACTAGAAGATAAGACATGCACATGTGCTCTTATGAATCAAAAATTAAAGGATATGCACCATAGCAAGCTCATTTCCATGTGCATGGACGTGCGTGCACATGCATCCACGTCACTTATACACCGGCACAGACAAAAAAAAAAAAAAAAAAAAAAAAAAAAAAAAAAAACAATACCAAACCATTCATTGCGATCAAAGATCAGATGGATTCTCATAAAACAAGGAGCGGAGGAGGAGGAAGCTAGAAACAAGCATAAGAGAACCAGTACATACTTTTGGATATAAAATTTTTGATTCTCTTATCCATTAGTCCTTGAAGCTGCCAAATCTTATAGGCTAATTAATGCTTCCTTTCAAAAAATCATATAAATACATGCAAGGTGCAAAAATAATAATAGTAAAAAAAAAATGGCCACCCAGATTTGGAGAATAGTGCCCATTCGTGATTGACTGATGGTACTAGGTTGTTACAACATGGTGGTTTTGCATCAAAGTAAGAGTTATAGGGACATGGCCTTTAACCTTTTTTTTTTTTTTTTAAAGACTATTCTCCCATCCTTTCGCATAACACTGCTTGCTCGTATCCCGCGTCAAACGACATGGTATGCTAAACTTATTGCTTAAATCAGACAAATAAATAGGCATCGGTCATGCGCCTCTATATCTTAACTTGGTGCTTTGTTGAACCGGACACATGCGGCACTCTTAAAATGAACTGGATTAACGTTATGATGGAGCTTTGATTCCCACATAAGATAATGAGCAATCTTGATTAGAGTCAAACTAATAGATGATTGTGAAGATCATCATGATTATGTAGTGATGGCCTTAGGCAACAATGGTCTATGGAAAATGGCTGGTATTGAATCATAAGAGCAAGTTTGAGAAGGTAAAGTATTGATATCATGATTTTGATATTAGAGTTGAGATCATAATGAGTTTTCTAATAAGGTAACCAATATATAATAAGGCTTGGAATTTCAACTTAAAATTAATTCATAAGGAGAGAATGAATAACACATGATTTATTCGGATACAAATTAGGCCATGTTTAATCAATAATCGACTAACTCTAATCATGAAATACTCAAAAATTTTCTTAGCACAGCCAACAAAAGATGAATTTATCAAAGAGAATAATACCGCCACATCATGATTAGCCTAAGAATCAACAATATTCACCTTTCTTTATTAATATAATTCTTCTATATTGAAAAATCAAATCTCCACATTTCAAATCACAAATCAATATTTTTGACAGATTTTAAAAGACTCAGTCCACCATACTTTTGCCGCACAACTTTGATCAACATTCTCTAAAATTCTTTAATGACCCCAGATCTTTTTTCATTATTTTTTATTTTTTAGTAAAATTTTGGCCGTCGATTAGCCGAGTCATGGATTTATCTTATTCTATGTGCTTTTGGCACTATTGTTGTTATTTCCCACGTAGACTTGAAAAAAATACGTCAAGTAAGAACTTGGCCACTTTCCAACTCATTTAAGGTTTTAATCGGTAGGTGATCATAACCTTGCTTATGAATGCATGCCTTGGTAGCCGAGATCCAGCAACAGCTAGATTTCACGGAGAAATAAAAAGCAAGCATATAAGAATTAATGCATAGATGATGTACAAGACACGTGCCATCACTAAATCTATCTGTCCATTCTGAGGTAGAGGTAACTTACTATTTCACTCTAAATCTCGCAAAATTCACTTATCAAGGAAATCATCCAAAAAATTTAAAATAATTCAATATCTTATTTGATTTCTATAAAGCATCATATCGCAACTTGAAAGGTCCTAAGGTAGGATCCAGTCCATATATAGTCTACCGAAACTAGTCTAACATCTAAGGGTCTCGTCCATCCCATGGATCAAAACATTAATGCGACCAAGATATGGGGTTTGTGATTACCTGAATGCAAAGGAACCGATTTCAATCACGCCTCCTTGCAAAGGAACCGATTTCAATCACGCCTCCTTGCTATCAGGACCTTGGTTTTTACCTGATCAAATTAAAGTTGCTAGGTTAGATCAAATTTATAAATTAATAAAAAAATGGACTAATTAAAGAAAATTAGGCTCTATGGGGGTGAACCAATAGAGACAGAAAGGGGAGAGAAAGACTCTATCCAAATTCGATTAGAGGCCTAGGTTTGGTCTATTAGTGGCATGGCTCATCACTGCTTCCGGTCCACGGGCCAGAGAAGAGGAAATAACAACTGGGGAAGAAAAGCAAAATTCTTTTATAGAAATTAATAAATAAGGGAAAATGGAAGAAAATGAAGAAATTAATTAAGGAGGAGGAAGAAGAAGAAAATGGGGCGGAGGGAGAGAGGTAAGAGAGGGAGAGAAGACATGGAAGAGGAGAGAGAAAAGTTCGATGGGGGCACTAAAGAATGATTTTGCTGAAAATCCAAGATTTTTTCTCCGCTATGGAAGAAAATTAAGGAAAAAATCCTGCAAAACAACGAACAGGGTGATAGAAACACAGATCTCACCACTAGCAACTCTAGCATGTTGCCTCCCAAGTGATCCACACTCACTGCCTCTTTCTGGATTTTTGTGGCCCTCGCAACTTTTACGTGACTTTTTTTTCATATGGTTCTGATGGCCAACCCTGGCTATTTGTAGCTACCATATAAAACCCAAGGCAATGATATGCATGGGATCCTTAGAAATCTCTATTCTTGGCTGTAGGATCATCACTGAAAAACTATTTTTTAGAAAACTCCTTATATTTTATTAATTCTGAATTTTGGGCTTCTACAACTTGCAAAAATATCCATCAACACTTGGCAATTGACCTCCAAGAAAAGAAAATTTATTTAGTAAAATTTTTTTGCTTACAATTTTGTTTATTTATCCTTCCATCACACTATATTCGACATAAGCCAATAGGATCAAAAAAATATCACTGATTAAATTCTTGGCTTATATAATTCTTAATTCTTATTTTGTAATTCAGTTGGACCCAAAAAAATATTTCTAAAATAATTTCACAAATAAATATTTTATTTATAATAATAATAAAATATAATAAAAATAATTTTTATAAATCTCACTGGTCAGTTTTTCTTTTGGTCTAACTTTATACAGACATACTGAATATACTACCTCAAATTGAGGCTAGTGGATTCCTTATTGAGCATCTATATAAATTTATCTAATGCACTCAAGACCCAACTTTGTCATATATTTGATCTTGAGAAGACCATTAACAATTAACTCAGTCAAAGCACAAGAACACACAAATATATTTGCATAGACCTCTCAAGTCAAAGGATATATAAACTAATTGTGCTGAATACTCTTCTCGACATCAGTGATCACTTCTAGAAGGTTTTCATATTTGAATCTCGTTCAGTGCATGTACTCGTACATTACACCCACTTGTTTGCTTAAGGTGTCTACCTCAATGACAGAACCTATTATCCTATTTATATAGCGGCATAACGAGTGTAAGCTTAAAATATGTAACTCGGCCTAGAACAACATGAGTCAACAAGGAACTGAAAGACCACCACTCTGCGCCTATGATTCATTAATCATCGGTGTGGTCCTTCTACAATGTTACTCAACATATATATACTATGCGAACATCTCATATCACAATAAAATACCCAATAAACAAATAAACCTATATGTGAAAAGGAGACATAAATGATTCAATAATTATTAAAATTGTTTTACAAATTGGTTTCTGAAGGCATACATCTAACAATCTTTCATTTGCACTTAGAACCACTCATACACATATTTGATTCCCATTGACTCAAGATGGTTTTCAAACATCTTCTACGTCAAGGTCTTTATGAACAAATCTGCAATGTTCTCTTTTGATGTTATCTTTAATATCACCACATTGCCCTGATTCATGATGTCACGTATGAGATGGAATCTCCTCTCTATGTGCTTCATCTTCTTGTGAGCCCTTGGTTCCACCGCTTGTGCAATGGCACCATTGTTGCCACAATAAATAGCGATAGGAGACTCAATCATTGGGACGACCTCAAGTTCCTGAATGAACTTGCGAATCCACACAGTTTTTTTTGTAGCTTCACTTGCAACTATATATTCTGCCTCAGTGATAGAGTTTGCAGTGGTATCTTGCTTGATGCTTCTCCAACTTATTGCCTCTTTACCTAGTGTAAACTTATATCCAGATGTAGATTTTCTATCAAAAATGTCTGATTGAAAATCTGAATCAGTATAACCTCTGATAGCTAGCGGATCCTCACCTCCAAACACTAGAAAATAGTGTTTAATTCTTTTCAGATACTTGAGGATATGCTTCACTGCTGTCCAATGCTTAGGGCCTAAATTAAACTGATATCTACTCACTACACCAACTGCATAACTGATATCTGGTCTTGTACACAACATTGCATATATGAGGCTCCCAACTGCTGAGGCATAGGGACATCTCCTCATCTTATCTCTCTCCTCTTGAGTCTTAGGACTCATTTTCTTTGAGAGATGAATGTCATGCTTGGAGGGTAAGAACCCTTTCTTGGCATTTTGCATGTTGAATTTGACCAGTATCCTGTCAATGTAGTTAAGCTGTAAAAGTCCTAAAAGCCTCTTCTTTTGGTCTCTAAACAATTTGATCCCGAGCATGTAAGATGCTTCCCCAAGGTCTTTTATTGAAAAAAGGTTCGACAACCATATTTTCATAGATGACATCGCCCCGATGTCATTCCCTATGAGTAGAATATCGTCTACATAAAGGACTAGGGACATGACAATACTCTCACTAATCTTCTTGTAAACATAAAGCTCGTCCATATTGTTGGGATTTGTATCCTAAATGTCAATCGTCAGTATAATGATGATTGAATTTTGTAAATGAATTGACAAATTAATAAAGTGTTATTTGGCATTATTCATCATTTCATCTTCAAATGAACTCTTATATGATGAAGTCCTTAGGACTTATGTTATGATAAAGGAGGATTTATCTTTGAGTCCTTAAACTTGTTCGCGACCAAATGATATGTTGTTACTAGGACGACAGCATTATCGAGATTAGGTCGTTGTGTGACATATACGTTGGTTGTCCTCTTAACCAAGGAGTGTGGAGACACTGGTATGCCACACAGGTGAAGTGTAGGAGTACATTTCACTGAACGTGACCAATTTCGAAACGCTCTACTGTCGAAAGATGTTTCGAGTGGATATGGGTATAAGTTTGGCCCTCTGACCTGAGACCGCAACCTGTGACTAGCAAGCAACTCACTGTACTTTGGTACTGGACTACCTGAATTTCTAATTCAGTGATGGAAGGTCACTGGGTGCAGTCAAGTACTTGCGTAGTTAGTTGTGAGTCAAGATGAAATTGAGCCCTCCTGAAAATAGGAGATAATATCTTGTGATTAATTTAGCAAAACCTTGGCCAGGGTAATCCCAGTGAGGAGTCACGGGATATTTAAAGTTAATCACATAATGCATGTACTAATTATAGGGTTGACAGTGAGCTCTAAGTCATCCTGGCATTAGGAGTCAAAGGGATTGAATTATACAGTAACCATAGTTCAGGGTTTCAGAATATTTGCTTCGCATATATTCGGCCTATCCAGATATCGGATACCATTGCTAGATGGTCACATCGATTAGTATAGGAAATTATTCCTATACTACTGGCTTAGGTTCGAACCTATGAGGTCACACGCATAGAAGATTCCTGATTGATCAAAAAAGCTGATGAATGATTAAGAATCATTCAGGGGTAATTTGGTCAATTTGATTGGCAAATTATCTTATAAAATAATTAAATTAATTATTGAAGGATTAATTAGTAATTAAATTACTAATAAACTCAATTTGATTGAGTAATTGTGCTAAGGATGAGCCAAATTGAATTGGATTCAAGTTTGGGCTCAATCAGGGTTTTGACCTGATTGGATTAGGTCAGAACCAAAGGACTTAAGCTGATCAAATTAATTTTAAATGAATTTGTTCTTAATTGGGGATTGACCTAATTGGATTAGGTCCAACACAAAGTAATTAATTCAATTTGATTGAGTTTGGATGAGCCAAAAATTGAATTGGATTCAATTTGAGCTCAATCAGGGTCTGACCTGATTAGATTGGGTTCAAACAAATTGCTTTGTTTTAATCCGGGTTTGACCAAATTTGATTAGGTGCAACCCAAGAGGATTAGACTCAGATGATGTGGCAATTAGTGGTGACATGGAATTGAATTTCATGAATTTTAAATAAACCAAAATTATTACATGGCGCATGGACCCATTGCTTTAAACATGGCGACATTGTTTGTTGTTTGAATTTGAATTCAAACATTAAGCAATATATTAAATGATTTCATACATCAAATAACTTTTCTAGCTAGCATGTGAACCTCTGAATCATTTAAATTTGAATTTTAAATAAAATATATGCGACAAGAGGAAGAAAAATTCTGCTGCATGGATTTCAAATTCCTCCCCTCTTGCACATGTGTTTAAAATTTAAATTTAAATCAGATTTGGTTGAGATATAATTTGGGTTGTTCCTATTCCTTTGCATGCGCCAACTAAAGAAGATTTTCTGAAGATAAATTTTGAATTTTGAATGAAAATTCGGAGGCCGTTAAAAGGGGTCAAACATGGGCACCGAAAATACATCCATTGCAGCCTTCTTTCTCACCCGCCTCCTCCTCCTCTTCTTCTCCATTTTAGATAGGGTTTTCAGGATGAATATCTAGAAGATTCAAGATCAGATTTGAGTCCTCTACTTTTCTTACAAACCTCATCTCTATCTGCTTCAAGACGATTGATCAAGAGTTGATTGAATCCCGGCGGGCAAATTTCAGCTTTCAAGTGTTCTACAGCTGCTAGCACTGTTGCGGAAGAAGATCCTTCAGGACTTCGCGTGTACTTCTCATAGAGGCCATTCGTATGTGTGGCTGCGAAGTCAAGAATCAGATTCATAACTTTCATCCATCATAAAAGGTATTAATCTAGCATTAATCATTTATTATGGTGTCAAGGTCTAGGTCCGATTTTCCGAGGTTTTACCCTCTTTTGGGGCTCCTCACGGAGATATCTCCAGAATCCATTCGATGGATATTCGGAGATTAATTGGAATAGAGTTCTTAAGTTTCAGATCTGATAGTTAATCATGCATAAAAGTTTTAGCATAATTGTTTAAACGATTCCGGCATAATCCTATGTGTTCTTAATGTGCTGATTTCTAGATTTGATCTTGTAAGCATGCATGAATTAAATTGTTTGATTCATTTTTCCGCTGTATTTTTGAAATTTTAAAAGAACCTACGTGTGGCTTGATTCCCTTTGTGAAGGGGTACGTAGGCAACCCGATTAGGTTCAGCCATGGTGAGGATGATAGTGTTATTTTGATGATTAACAAGCAATTATCTAGAGTATATTATAAGTTAAATTGATACTTCATTTATAAGTTCATTACTCTCAGTATATTTGTATGAATTGATATAGATACATGTCTTTGTTCATTTGAATGAATCTAACCTTGAGATGCAGCAAAGTGTAGATTGAGTCGACCCAAAGGATGATTGGGTCGACCCCGGCACATCAAGAAGTCATTTGGCACACTTCTGCAAAATTGGCATAGATGAACAGTGAGTTGGGTCGACCCAAGGTAAGCATAAGTCGACCCAAACTTCAAGAACCTCAAAACATGAAAGAAATATGTTCTCTGGATTTACTGAGAGGGTCGACCCAAACAGTGGTTGAGTCGACCCAAGCTTGAGTCGACCCAAACCCTGAGAGGGTCGACCCAAAGGCAGACAGAAAATGGTTCTCTGGAATTACTGAGAGAGTCGACCCAAGAAGAAGTTGAGTCGACCCAAGTGGACTTTGAGTCGACCCAAAGAATGGTTGGGTCGACCCATGGGAAGGAAGGCTGAAATTTCAAGTTTCTGTGTTTTCTGAGAGGGTCGACCTAAGGAATGTTTGAGTCGACCCAAGTGAAAGTTGGGTCGACCCAAGGACAGGTTGAGCCGACCCAAACACGGGCTGAAGCATAACGGCTAGTTCTGCAGATGTACTTTTTATCCTTCCCAAGGTCAGTAACGGCTAGTTTTTTCAAATCTAACCATTGGGGCTTGTCCAAAGGATGTGGGAAGCTATTTAAAGGGGCACTATTCATCAGATAGAATAACTTTTGAAAGAGATATCAAAGAGTACACAAGAAAACAAAAGTGCCCTAATCTTCTTCATTCAAGTGCTTCATTCAAGAATCAAAGAAAGGGGTTGAGCAGATTCAAAGAGTCATCAAGAGCTCCATCCTCCCTTGAAGAGTGAAGCATCCTTGACAAAGAAGAGCAAAGCCACTTCAAAGCGATAAATACTTTCTAACTCTTCTTTGTAGTTAATATTATTTCATTTGCTCATTTAGGAGTTTGAATCTTTCTTTTTGTTTGTCGAACTATTTGTAAAGGTTCGTTGGTGAACCCGTAAAATCAACAAAGATTTTTGGTGAACCCGGAAAACCAAAGTGTAAAGGTTCGTTGGTGAGCCCGCAAAACCAACAAAGGTTTTTGGTGAACCCGGAAAACCAAAGTGTATAGGTTCGTTGGTGAGCCCGTAAAACCAACAAAGGTTTTTGGATTGTGAGCCCGAAAAAACAATCCAACTGTAATCCGCGAGATTATAGTGAATTCCCAAGGGGTCGCTTGGGGAGTGGACGTAGGTGCTAAGGAGAGCACCGAACCACTATATATTGTTGTGTTTGTGTTGTGCTTGTGTTTACATTTATTCTTGCATTATCTTCCATCTTTGTTCTAGTTTAACTCATTCAAATAATCTAAGAAAGCAACCACCGCACTTAATTAAGAAAGCTTTTAAAACACCAAAATAGAGAAGAAACCAATTCACCCCCCCCCCCTCTTGGATTGTCACCTTGGGCAACACATGGTTTTGAAAAAAAAAAAAATTCAGCATGCTAAACACCGAAGAACCTAGGAATAACTTTCATTGGTATCCGAGCCAGGTTTATGTTTAAACTTTTATGTTTTAATTCTTGCAATTAAATCTGAAATCATTAACATATTTAGATTAGATCTAAAGTGCTTTTTATGATTGATTTAATTGCTGATTATGCATGATTAAGTAGATCTGAAATTTTGGATGCATATGATGCATGTTTGTGTTAGGATTAGTAACATGAATAAATCTGAAATCATAATATTGTTTAGATTAGATCTAAATAAAGTTTATGATTCATATAATCTCTAATTTTAATGAACAAATCAGATCTGAAAATAAAAGTAAAAAAATAAATACATAAGATGTATGTTGTTTGTATTAATTCATGTTGTTAAGTATATGTAATGCATGAACATAAAACATAATGACTTAAACATGAATTAAATCTGATTACATGTGATTAATTACAAAAACTCAGATCTGAAAATATGTTTTAAGAACTGAAAGATTGTAATTAATATGTAATTAAAAAGAAATATGCAATGATCAAAACTTTCATAAGTCTAAACTTAATTGAGAATTAAGTGTTATGAAATAGAATTGTAACTCAATTAATTGACATTGCATAATTCTTTGGGCATATGGGTTAGCTTGAATCAAGTTCTTAGGATTGGGTTAGACCTAAAGTTAGAATCAAATATGGTCTAATTAGAGTTAATTGATCAAATCTAATTAAGTAGTAACTAGATTAGGTCAAGGAAACTCTAGGTTAAATACAATAGTTGTAGATTGATCAATTCCATGTCTTTGATTAAACCAAGATGGAACTTGATTTAGGCTCAGAGGTGTAGCCCGAGTCATTTGAGTAATCAAATCGAAATTGATTAACCAGTCGGTGTCTAAGGTAAGTTTGGCAGTTTTGACCGGTGGTTTTTAATTGGGAGCTACTCGCACTGATTCGTCTTTGTCGAGTTAATGGCATATCCTTTCCACCGATCTCACTTACCTGGCCGACATAGTCAATCACATTTTGATTGGATCACTTAATGATTCGAGTTAGCCCATGCCTTAAGAAAAATCAATATGACTGATTTAGGTGTCTTCTTAACCGGTTTGAGTCTAATCTGATTTGGAAAAGTCAGTGGGAGAAATTAGACTAACTGGATCTTCTCATCTATCCTAATTATGAAATCCTATAAAATTATTAGATCCTTAAAATAAAATGGTTTTGGAGATAACTAGGTCATAGCCTCCCATTAAGTTGGGTGATAATGGGTCCAATATTTTGATAATTATTGGAGGCGCCACACGCCTGGTACTTATCAAGCATTGGAATTGTCATTCAATATATGATGAGTTAAGTGTACCTTCAATAGACGGTCAGGTGAGCCGAGCCACACTCGAGCTTGGTCGTCTATTAGTTGATTAGACTTAATGAGGATGATAGTGTTATTTTGATGATTAACAAGCAATTATCTAGAGTATGTTATAAGTTAAATCGATACTTCATTCATAAGTCTATTACTCTCAGTATATTTGTATAAATTGATATAGATACATCTCATTATTTATTTGAATGAATCTAACCTTGAGATGCAGCAAAGTGTGGATTGAGTCGACCCAAAGGATGATTGGGTCGACCCCGGCACATCAAGAAAGCATTTGGCATACTTCTGCAAAAATGGCACAGATGAACAGTGAGTTGGGTCGACCCAAGAAAAGCATGAGTCGACCCAAACATCAAGATCCTCAAACAACTCAGAAAATGGTTCTCTAGATTTACTGAGAGGGTCGACCCAAGATATAGTTGAGTCGACCCAAGCTTGAGTCGACCCAAACCCTGTGTGGGTCGACCCAAAGGCAAGACAGAACAGAAGACAGAAAAGGTTCTCTGAAAACCCTGTTAGGGTCGACCCAAGAAGAAGTTGAGTCGACCCAACTGAACCTTGAGTCGACCCAAAGAAAGGTTGGGTCGACCCAAGTGAAGGAAGGCTGAATTGCAAGTTTCTGTGTTTCTGAGAGGGTCGACCCAAGGAATGTTTGAGTCGACCCAAGTGAAAGTTGGGTCGACCCAAGGACAGGTTGAGCCGACCGAAACACGGGCAGAAGCATAACGGCTAGTTCTGCAGAAGTACTTTTTGTCCTTCCAAAAGTGAGTAACGGCTAGTTTTTGAATTCTAACCATTGGGGCTTGTCCAATGGATGTAGGAGACTATTTAAAGTAGCACTATTCATCAGATAGAACATCCTTTCAAAAGAATATCAAAGAGTACATAAGAAAGAGAAAGTGCCCTAATCTTCTTCATCCAAGTGCTTAATTCAAGAATCAAAGAAAGGGGTTGAGCAGATTCAAAGAGTCATCAAGAGCTCCATCCTTCCTTGAAGAGTGAAGCATCCTTGACAAAGAAGAGAGAAGTCACTACAAGCGATAAATACTTTCTAAACTCTTCTTTGTAGATTATATTGTTTCATTTGCTCATTTAGGAGTTTAAATCTTCTTTCTTTATTTGTTAAACTACTTGTAAAGGTTGGTTGGTTAGCCCGCAAAACCAACGGAATAGGTTGATTGGTGAGCCCGGAAAACCAATTGTAAAGGTTCGTTGGTGAGCCCGTAAAACCAACAAAGGTTCGTTGGTGAGCCCGTAAAACCAACATAGGTTTTTGGTGAACCCGGAAAACCAAAGTGTAAAGATTTTTAGATTGTGGGCCCGGAAAACAATCCAACTATAATCCGCGGGATTATAGTGAATTCCCAAGGGGTCGCTTGGGGAGTGGACGTAGGTGCTAAGGAGAGCACCGAACCACTATACTTTGTGTTGTTTGTATTGTGATCTGTTTTAGCTTACTAATCATTCATTTGACACAAGTAAGATAGTTAAAATTAAAAGAAACCAATTCACCCCCCCTCTTGGCTTGTCACCTTGGGCAACAAGTGGTATCAGAGCAAGGTGCTCCAATAGTACTCATTGATCTCACAATCAAGAGTTAAAGATCATGACAACCCAAGTGGGATGTTCTATGAGTGAGGAGCAATCCACAAATAGACCACCTCTATTTAATGGCACAAATTACACATATTGGAAAGCTAAGATGAGGATATTCATTCAAGCTTCAGATTATGAATTATGGTACATCATTACTAGAGGACCTTACACACCCACACTTAATATAGAGGGCACTATCATACCCAAACCAGAAATGGATTGGAATAAAAGTGATAGAAGATTGGCACAGTTAAATGCTAAAGCTATAAATGTACTTTATTGCTCATTAGATGTAAGTGAATTTAATAGAATATCTACTTGCATCTCTGCTAAAGAAATTTGGAACAAACTTGAGGTCACTCATGAAGGGACCAATCAAGTTAAGGAGTCAAAAATAAACATATTAGTACACAAGTATGAATTGTTTAAAATGGAATCTACTGAGTCCATAACTGATATGTTTACTCGTTTTACTGAAATTATAAATGGGCTTAAGAGTTTGGGAAAGTCTTACACTAACTCTGAATTGGTGCGAAAAATTCTTAGGTCTCTGCCAAGAATTTGGGAGGCCAAGGTTACCGCAATTCAGGAAGCTAAGGACCTCAACACACTGCAATTAGAGGAGCTTCTAGGATCACTCATGACCCATGAGTTGACAATGAGGCAAAATTCAGAAGATGAGGTTAAGAGAAGAAAGCCCATTGCCCTAAAGACTACCACCCCTAAACAACAAACTAAATCGGAAGATTCAGATGATGATGATGAATTTGATGAAGAAGGGATGGCTATGCTTGGAAGAAAATTCAGAAAATTTATGAGAGGTAAGAATAGATTTTATAGAAAGAAACCCTTCCTCAAAGGTAGCTCAAGCAAAGAAAAGGGTAAGGATAAAGAAAAGGAAAAAGAAACTCCTATTTGCTATAAGTGTAACAAACCCGGGCATTATAAGATAGATTGCCCAGATTTGAAATGGATGGCAAGAAAACTGAAAAAGAAGAACTTCATGGCTGAATGGAGTGAAAGTGAGGAGTCAAGTTCTGAAGAGGAAGATCATCAAGAGACGGCCCAAATGTGTCATATGGCCAATGACGATGAGGTAGATTCTGAACTTGACTGTGATTTTACTGTTGATGAATTACATGATGCATTCTTAGAACTCATGGAAGAACATAAGAAACTAATCAATAAAAATAAAGTTCTAAAAGAAGAAAATCAATCTCTTATCAAAGATAAGTTAAAACTGTCTCATAACTATGAAACATTAAGTAGGAAACTTACAAATGAAACCAAGAATCTAATTGCTGAAAATATCAAGTTAAAAGAAGATACTGAAAAATATAAATCCTTGGTAGATAAATTTACACTTAGTTCTATCAAATTAAATATGATTCTTGATAGTCAAAAAGCTGTATATGATAAGGCTGGATTAGGATATAAAACAAATAGGAAACAAAAATTCTTAAAGAACATTTTTGTGAAAGCTAAAAGTGAAAATATTACTTGTCATTGCTGCAATAATTTAGGACATAGAGCATATGAATGTAACTATAGAAAGTCCAGTCAAAACAAATTAAGTAATAATCAAAAGATTAAATTCAAGAAAGTTTGGGTTGCAAAAGGATCATCGAGTACTAACCCTAAAGGACTCAACATAGTTTGGGTACCTAAAGCTCTTTCTTAATCTTGATTGCAGGGATGTCTTGCAGCTGATAAAATGGAAAAATGATGGTATCTAGATAGCGGCTGTTCAAGACACATGACCGGTGATGTAGATCAATTTGTCACCTTGGAATCAAAGAAGGGTGGAGTAGTAACCTATGGAGACAATGGTAAAGGGCATATCATTGGAAAGGGTAAAATTTTCATTACTCCATCTATTTTTATAGAAAATGTCTTATTAGTTAAGGGATTGAAACATAATCTGCTTAGCATAAGTCAATTTTGTGATAAAGGGTTTAAAGTCACATTTGAAGCATCTGTATGCATAATCACAAATCCTAAAGATAATAGCATTGTACTTGTAGGACAAAGGCAAAGAAATATTTACTTGGTAGATCTTCATGATTTAGGCAAGAAAAATGGATTATGCTTAATTACTAATGAAGAAAAGAAAAATGAAACAAGTTGGCTTTGGCATCGTAGACTAGGACATGCTAGTATGGAATTAATCTCAAAACTAGTCAAGAAGGAATTGATAAAGGATGTGCCAAAATTGATTTTTGAAAAGGACAAAATCTGTGGACCATGTTCATTGGAAAAACAAACTAAATCATCTTTCAAATCAAAGAATATAGTATCAACAACTAGCCCTTTTGAACTTATACACATGGATTTATTTGGACCCACTAGAACTGCGAGTCTAGGAGGGAAGAAGTATGGACTAGTTATTGTTGATGATTTTTCAAGATATACATGGGTTTCATTTTTGGCACATAAGAATGAAGCATTTTCAGAATTCTTGAAACTATATAATAATATTATAAATGAAAAGAAACTCACCTTAATAGCAATTCGAAGTGATCATGGTACTGAATTTGAAAATCAACACTTTGAAGAATTTTGTACTAAAAATGGTATTTCACATCAATTTTCAGCACCTAGAACGCCTCAACAAAATGGGATTGTTGAAAGAAAAAATAGGACATTGGCAGAAATGGCACGCACGATGTTGTGTGAGTCAAATCTTCCAAAGTACTTTTGGGCTGAAGCTATAAGCACTGCTTGCCATATTCTAAATCGAGTTTTAATACGACCAATAACCAAGAAAACTTCTTATGAACTTTGGAAGAATAAGAAACCAACTGCTAGATATCTTAAAGTATTTGGATGTAGATGTTTCATCTTAAACAATGGCAAGGAGGATCTAAGTAAATTTGATGCCAAGTCAGATGAAGGTATCTTCTTAGGATACTCGACATCTAGCAGGGCATACAGAGTATTCAATAAAAGAACTCTAGTAGTGGAAGAGTCAGTCAATATTATATTTGATGAGTCTGATAGTGAGTCTGCTAGGAAAAAAAATATTGTTGATGATGATACAGGAATTATCGACTTTGAAAAGTTGAATATTGATGACGTGCCAATTCAAGATAAGGGAGATGATTGCGTGCCACCACAATCCCAAAGCTTGCCAAAGGAATGGAGGTATGCATATGGACACCCTAAAGACTTAATCATTGGTGATCCATCTCAAGGGGTAAGAACTCGATCATCTCTTAGAAACTTAAATGATTATCTTGCTTTTGTTTCACAATTAGAACCTAAGACTTATGAAGAAGCTGAAAAAGATACTAATTGGATAAATGCTATGCAAGAAGAATTAAATCAATTCAAAAGAAGTAATGTATGGACATTAACTGAAAGACCAAAGCATAACTCAGTAATTGGAACAAAATGGATATTTAGAAATAAATTAGATGAAAATGGATTAGTTATAAGAAATAAGGCTAGACTTGTAGCTAAGGGATACAATCAAGAAGAAGAAATAGATTTTGATGAAACATTTGCTCCTGTAGCTAGATTAGAGGCTATTAGATTACTTCTAGCATTTGCATGTTTCATGGATTTCAAATTGTATCAAATGGATGTGAAGAGTGCATTCTTAAATGGTTTTATTGAGGAGGAAGTATATGTAGAACAACCTCCTGGTTTTGAGAATCATGAATTGTCAAATCATGTGTTTAGACTACATAAGGCATTATATGGATTAAAGCAAGCTCCTAGGGCTTGGTATGATCGATTAAGCAAATTTTTGCTTAATAATGACTTTAGTAGAGGAAATGTAGATAAAACACTATTTCTCAAAAGAAAGGACAAAAATCTATTAGTGGTTCAAATATATGTAGATGACATAATCTTTGGTGCCACAAATGATACTCTTTGCAAAGAATTTGCTGATTTAATGCATGGAGAATTCGAAATGAGTTTGATGGGAGAACTAAGCTTCTTTCTAGGATTACAAATCAAACAAACTAAGGAAGGCATTTTCATTCATCAAACTAAGTATACAAAGGAAATACTAAAGAAGTTTGGGAATGAAAATCATAAGGAAGTAGGCACTCCAATGAATCCTACTAGTAAGCTAGACAAAGATGAAAAAGGGAAGAGTATTGATATTAAGCTCTATAGAGGACTAATTGGATCCTTGCTCTACCTTACTGTTAGTAGACCCGACATCGTATTTAGTGTAGGAATATGTGCTAGATACCAATCGGATCCTAAGGAGTCACATTTAAGTGCTGTTAAAAGAATCCTTAGATATTTAAGAGGAACTACCAATATAGGATTATGGTACTCAAGAGACTCCTGTCTAGATTTGCTTGCATATTCAGATGCTGATTTTGCCGGATGCAAATTAGATAGGAAGAGCACAAGTGGCACATGTCAATTCTTAGGAAATAACTTAGTATCATGGTTTAGCAAAAAGCAGAATTCAGTGGCACTGTCCACAGCTGAAGCTGAATATATAGCTGCTGGTAGTTGTTGTGCTCAAGTACTATGGCTTAAGCAACAACTAGAGGACTATGGAGTTAAGCTAGATAATATTCCTATTAAGTGTGATAATACTAGTCCCATCAATCTTACTAAAAATCCAGTTCAGCATTCTAAAGCCAAACACATAGAAATAAGGTATCATTTTATTAGGGATCATGTGCAAAATGGAAACATATGTATTGAGCATATATGCACTGAAAAATAATTAGCCGACATATTTACAAAACCCTTGAGTGAAGATAGATTCTGCATGCTAAGGAGGGAATTAGGCATATGTGATCCTTTTTATTGAAGAAATATAAAAGGGGGCAAGTAGTCTCGTGATACATTCCTCCAATTTCAAAAAAACCCATGAAACATGAGTCAAACTTGTTATCCATAGATTCCTTACTCATGTATCATTGTCCCAGAAAGAATTTATAAGGATTGGAAGCAAGAAAAATTTTTAGAAGCAAAAAGGAAGAGAAAAGAAAAATTCTGCACTTGGGTCGACCCAACCCAGAATAGGGTCGACCCAACGTTGAGTCGACCCAAGAAATTTCTTGAGTCGACCCAACGTCGGGACCCCACTGTTAAAAGGGGACCCGAGAGCACTATTAGGGCACTGTTTGCCCTTGTCCTCTTCTGAATACTCTAATCCCCACTCTCCAAACTCCTCCAAACAGTAGATTACCTTAATATCTTGGAGAAATGGGACCCAAAAGAGCCGTAGCCAAGAGATCCGGAAGAGTCTCACGGATCCAACGTGAGGAGAGGCAACCTACGGAGCCATCTACAGTGTCTCCACAATGTGAGGCACGTGCGGAGCCACCTCCTCCTCCTTCCCCCTCAGTTATACTTGCAAGATTTGCGGGGAGACCTGTTACTACGGGGAGAAGGATCCATTCCGAGTTCTTTGATCAAGAAGGGTTTAGGTTGAGGGAATGGATCCAAAGGCAAGGTTGGGAGTATCTTTGCTCCCTAGATGTGATGATCTACCCCGGATTAGTTCGGGAGTTCTATGCCTTCCTTAAAACTGGAATGGGAGGGCTTGTTTCGGAAGTTCGAGGAGTAAGGGTTCGAGTTTCCGAGGAGAGTTTGAGTGAGCTACTTCATCTTCCCTGCGAAGGAGCCACTCCGGAAAAGCCAGAAAACAAGATGAGAGCTCTGCAGTTGATTATGGAAAATGAGGACTTTGACTTCTCAGAAAAGGTAATAGCAAGCTCTTTATCTGCTGAAATGAGATTATTGCTCAGTATCATAAATAGAATTTTATTTCCAAAGAGCGAGAGATTCGATCTCATCACAGAGCGAGATCTAGTAGTGATGGAGTATATTATTCAGGGTATTCCCCTGAATCTCCCGGCCATGATACTGAAGCAGATGAGGAAAGTAATCTGCAACTCCAGAGTATCACTACCTTATGGTATGATACTCACGTTGATTTTTCGACAGCACGGTATATCTGTCGAGGGGGAGGCATCCAGGAGTCTGCTTCATACTGACACATACACTGCACGGACACTTATACGCATGGGATATGAGAAAGTGAACGGGCAGTGGATTAATACTGGAGCAGGGATTCAGGGTGAGGCACCAGAGGGTGATGCACCAGATCATGGAGACCCTATCCCTGAGGATGAGGAGCATATGGATCATCCTACTGCACCTTCGGAGGCTGGACCATCGTCATCTGTTCCTCCGAGAGATACAGATGAGTTCTGGAGTAGGATGACTGAGATCATGTCAGCTCAGGCGAGGACTATTACTGACGGGCTGACGAGCAGATTAGATAGTATGTCAGCTCAGGCGAGGACTATTACTGATGGGCTGACGAGCCGACTGGACATCATGTCTGCTGAGATCAGTGATCTGAGGCAGCAGATAGGAGCACTCCGGAGAGAGAGAGACCCATGGACCATCTGTGCCACAGGCTGCTGAGTCAGAGATATCGGCACAAAGTCATCCAGCTCGTCGTGCTCCACGCCAGACACAGTCTCACCAGGCTCGACCTCCCCTCGCCACGTACACTAGGAGGATGAGGACTAGATCCCAGCCATTAGATACTCCCTAGGCTGATATTAGCATTTCTGTTTAGAGCCTAGGCTAGATATCTAGTTCTCATATGTATTTTGCTTTTATCATGTATCTTTAAACTTTGATTAAGGAACATTGTATTTGTTTTTGTTTTTGGACATGACTGTACTAAAATGTTCCTATTTTGATCAATGAAGGTTGAATGTTTATCATTTATTGTGTCTTTTCCCATGCATCTATTTGATGATAACAAAAAGGGGGAGAAGCAAAGAAAGAGTAATAGGGGAAAAGTAAAGATAGAGTGATAAGAGGAGAAGTAAAGAAAGAAGGAGAAATAATGAAATAACTTGTAAAACAAATTGAAAATCATATAGGAAAGCATATACATCCAAGGGGGAGCAATTTGCAACAATGAAAATGATCAAATCAAAAATTTCTATCAAATTTCAGAATTTGGCACATAGAATTTCAGAATTTGGCACGCACCTTTCACACCTCGATACATAACCTGAAACTCATGTTTTATCTCAAACTTTTGGAGTTTCATCTTTAATGAACTATAAATGAAAGGGGGAGCCCTGTCGCTCGAAATCTTCCCGAGAATTTCAGATCCAAGGATGAGATGCATTCCCGGTTGGATGAGGAGATTCAAAAAGTCAAATTGGCAACATTTAAATGATATAGGGGGAGACTTCACTCTTATATATGAAAAGCTGAAATTCAGCAAGTTAAGCCCTTTCAAAAAAACTGATTTTAAGATAAGTATCAATAGGCTCATACTCTTTATTTTGTAATCATCAAAAAGGGGGAGATTGAGGATGATAGTGTTATTTTGATGATTAACAAGCAATTATCTAGAGTATGTTATAAGTTAAATCGATACTTCATTCATAAGTCTATTACTCTCAGTATATTTGTATAAATTGATATAGATACATCTCATTGTTTATTTGAATGAATCTAACCTTGAGATGCAGCAAAGTGTGGATTGAGTCGACCCAAAGGATGATTGGGTCGACCCCGGCACATCAAGAAAGCATTTGGCATATTTCTACAAAAATGGCACAGATGAACAGTGAGTTGGGTCGGCCCAAGGAAAGCATGAGTCGACCCAAACATCAAGATCCTCAAACAACTCAGAAAATGGTTCTCTGGATTTACTGAGAGGGTCGACCCATGTTGACCCCCTAATGGATTTTGATGAATACAAAACACTAGAGTATAATTCCATTTATCTTAACAATTTATTTGAGAATTTCAAGTGATTAATTAATAATATTGTTAAGAAATGTCTAGGCAAGTTCCCATAATTTTTAAGGATTTATTGAAGAATTTTTTAGTTGAAGAAAATAGATCAGGGACAGCCGAGACGTCTCTGGCACAAACAGGAAGAACTGGCACGTCTGGAGACGTCCCCGGCACCTGGCGAGGCGTCTCGCAGGGTCGGAGTCGACTCTCTCAGAGGCAGCAGAAAGGCCGATTTCAAGGGATACGCGCGAGTCGTCTCCACAGGACGCGGAGTCGTCCCCGCGAGTAAAAAGCAGACTTCTGGAGTCGTCCCCGAGGTAGCGGAGTCGACTCTCTCAGGGTATTCCAGAGGATGTCTTTTTCGATGATAAGGCAGCGGAGACGTCCCCTGAAAAAGCGGAGTCGACTCTCTCAGAGAATTCCAGAGGACTTGTTTTTCGAAGATAAAACAGCAGAGTCGTCCCCGAGGCAGCGGAGTCGTCCCCATGCAAAAAGTGCAAACATCCCGAGACGTCCCCATAAAGTGCCGAGGCGACCCTCTCAGAAAAACAGAAAAACAAGCATTCAAATGGTTCATCATCAGGGTCGTCCCCGTAAAGCGCCGAGTCGACCCCAAACAACGTCAAAAAAAAAATCTTACAGCCGAGACGTCTCGCGTTGAAGCGGAGACGTCTCCGGAGCGCCTGGGACGCGACTGACACCTTTTTGCAGGTTTGTTTGAATTTCAAACGTTTCTTTCTTTGTGTCTAACGGCTATATTTGCTTTTTGGGCTATAAAAGGGAGCTCTTAAGTGCCTTCCAACAACTTCTCACCAACCTAACATAAGATCATTCAAGAGAGAAGAAAGAAAAAGAGGTTCAAGGGAGTTAGTGCATTCAAGTGAAGAAACCAAGTGCCTTCAAGCTTCCCAACTGATTTTATGCTCAACTACTCTCTCCCGCTCGGCATTCAAAGCTCACATTCAAGCCAACGCAATCCACATCGGAAGAACCACCACTTCTCACGCTTCCAACGGCTAAAAGGGTTCTTCCGGGTTTTATTATTTCTCACTGTTTTATTTGCTTCTTAAGAGCTTTTGAATCCTTGTAAAACTTTTCATTATTGTGCTTGTTCCAGTCAAGGGACTTGGAACAAGGGAAAGGCGTCCCAAGCCTAGGTGAAATTGGGGGTTGTAGGGTTCGTTGTTAGCCCGGTGTAAAACAACGAGTTGGGTAGTGCACTCGCAAAACTACCGGACTGTAATCTTGGATTATAGTAGAAATTCCCAAAGGTGCTTTGGGGAGTGGATGTAGGAGCAGTGGAAGCTCCGAACCACTATAAAACCTTGTGTTTGCGATTGTCTGTTTTCATACCTCTATTTTTACTTTAGCTCATACATTTGTGTGTTTTATTTTTAATTGGACAAAAAATTTTAAAACACCCAATTCACCCCCCTCTTGGGTGACCATCTCTGGGCAACAAGTGGTATCAGAGCAGGTGCTCTGTGTATTTCTTGAAGACCTAATCGTCTTGGCCAAAGATCTAGATGGCAACACCCTTCAACAATGTTCCTGCTGAGGGGCAGGCAACCAATAGACCTCCACTCCTCAATGGGACAAATTATACCTATTGGAAGACTAGAATGAGGATCTTTATTCAAGCACAAGATTATGCCTTGTGGAGGGTCATAATCAAGGGACCACACGAACCATCTCACATGGTTAATGGCATTCAAATTCCCAAACCTGAGGAGGATTGGGATGAGAATGATAACAGGATGGTTCAACTCAATGCTAGAGCCATGAACTCATTATTTTGTGCTCTAGATGTGAATGAATTTAATAGAGTCTCCACATGTAGTTCCGCTAAGAAAATATGGGATAGGCTTGAAGTTACCCACGAGGGTACAAATCAAGTCAAAGAATCTAAAGTGAACATTCTAGTTCACAAGTATGAGTTATTTAAGATGGAACCCAATGAAACCATCTCATGCATGTTCACACGCTTCACCGATATAATAAATGGTCTAAAGAATTTGGGCAAATCCTACACTAACCCAAAACTTGTGAGTAAAATTCTCAGGTCCTTGCCAAAAGCATGGGAAGCGAAGGTCACGGCGATCGTGGAAGCTAAAGACCTCAACACATTGGGACTTGAACAACTATTGGGCTCATTGATGACGCATGAGCTCACAATGAAGCAACATGAAGAAGAGTTGCCAAAGAAGAAGACAATCGCACTCAAGGCTACTTCGAGTGTGTGTGAAGAAGAAAGTAGTGAGAGTGAAGAAGAAAGCGAAGATGAGGACTTGGGTTTAATAGTAAGGAAATTTAAGAAATTCATGAGAAGAAAGAAACCCTTCCCAAGAAAGAAGTTTGGAGGGAGAAATGACTGGGAAAAGGAAAAAGAAAAGAAAAGAGACCCAATCATTTGTTATGATTGCAAGAGACCGGGACACATCCGTTCCGAATGCCCTCAACAGAAGAAACATTTTGGAAAGAAGAAGAAGAAGGCATTGAAAGCAACATGGGATGATAGTGACACATCATCCTCCGAGGAAGAGAAGGAAGAGACCGCCAATTTGTGCTTCATGGCATTCGAAGACGATGAGGTAAGTCATAGCTCAACTACAAATTTTACTTTAGAAGAATTATATGAAGCTTTTCAAGAACTCATGAGTGATTGTAGTATGTTAGGAGCAAAGAATAAAGAATTAAAAGCCTCCAATCAAAAACTAAAGGATGATATTGAAAACCTATTGATTGAGAAGGAGAGCTTCAAAAATGTTAATACCATTGACCTAGAAAATAAAAATTCAAAACTCAGCATTGAAAATAAAATGGCAAAAACACAAATTAAGGAATTAAATCTAAAAGTTAAATTCCTACTCAATAGTAATACCTTACTTGCGCAAAATGTTGAACTCCTTAAAAAGGATAAGGAAGAATTAGTTAAAGAAAATGTGGATCTCAAGAATGAGGTACATAAGTACAAACCAATTGTTGAAAAATTTACACATAGCTCTGAAAAGTTAAATCTTATTCTATCCAATCAAAGAGCTGTTTTTAATAAAGCCGGTCTAGGATATAAAACTAGCAAACAACAAAAGTATCTAAAGAATTTCTTTGTGAAAGCAAAAGATGTCAAATCTAAAAAACCTACATGCTTTTATTGTGGAAAAAGTGGACATAAAGCCTACTCTTGCATTCAAAGAAAGATTCAAACTAACAAGAGTACATTTGTAAGAGGTAAAAACATAACTAAAATATGGGTGCCTAAGGGAACCAACTATACTAACCAAGAAGGACCCAAGAAGACTTGGGTACCTAAGAGCATCACTTGATTATTTTGCAGGTATGCCTTGCAGCCGAAAATAGAAAGAGAATGTGGTATCTTGATAGTGGTTGCTCAAGGCATATGACCGGTGACAAGAGTCTCTTCGTCACCTTGAAATCAAAAGAAGGAGGAGTAGTCACATTTGGAGATAATGCTAAAGGTCAAATCGTTGGTGTTGGTAAAATCTCCATATCACCCTCCTCTTTTATTGACAATGTATTGTTAGTTAATGGACTAAAACATAATTTATTAAGTATAAGTCAATTTTGTGACAAGGGCTTTAAAGTGTCATTTGAATCATCACTATGCATAATTAGTAGTCCAATTGACAATGAGATCATACTCACAGGACATAGGCATGGAAATGTTTACATGGTAGATCTTGATGATCTCACCATGAAGGATGGCCAATGTCTTGTAGCCATGGATCCCAAAGTTAATGAGATTAGTTGGTTATGGCATCGTAGGTTAGGGCATGCTAGCATGGATTTAATCTCTAAATTAATTACAAAAGATCTAGTCAAAGGACTACCAAAAATAGACTTTGAAAAGAACAAAATTTGTGCTGCATGTCAATTAGGGAAACAAACAAGAAGTTCTTTCAAGTCTAAGAACATAGTCTCAACATCAAAACCCTTAGAACTAATTCACATGGATTTGTTTGGACCCACTAGAACTGCTAGTCTAGGGGGTAAGAAAT
The DNA here is from genome assembly GCF_009389715.1 of Phoenix dactylifera. Classification (NCBI taxonomy): domain Eukaryota; kingdom Viridiplantae; phylum Streptophyta; class Magnoliopsida; order Arecales; family Arecaceae; genus Phoenix; species Phoenix dactylifera. Next base: position 12,385 of record NW_024068419.1, on the reverse strand, counting down.
TTGGTCTTGTAATTGTTGATGATTTTTCACGTTTTACATGGGTTTCATTTCTTGCACATAAAGATGAGTCCTTTTCCGCTTTTATCAAGTTTCATAATAGGGTTTCGAATGAACTCAATCTTAAACTAAAAGCAATTAGGAGTGATCATGGTACCGAGTTTGAAAATCAACACTTTGAAAAATTTTGTGACGAAAATGGTATCAATCACAATTTCTCGGCCCCTAGGACACCCCAACAAAATGGGGTGGTAGAAAGGAAGAATCGCACACTAGCAGATATGGCTCGTACCATGTTGTGCGAATCGGATCTACCAAAATATTTTTGGGCTGAAGCGATAAATACTGCATGTCACATTTTAAACCGTGCATTAGTCAGATCTATTTTAAAGAAAACACCTTATGAGTTGCTGAATAATAAGAAGCCAAATATATGTTACTTTCATGTTTTCGGTTGTCGGTGTTTTATTTTAAACAATGGAAAGGACAATCTAAGTAAATTTAGTGCTAAATTAGATGAGGGGATCTTCTTAGGTTATTCCTCATCTAGTAGAGCATACAGGGTCTTCAACAAGAGAACTCTCGTTGTTGAAGAATCCATTCATGTTGTTTTTGATGAAGCTAATGGAGATTCTTCTAGAAAAGAAGAAGATAGTGATGCAGGTATACTTGAAGACAGAATGAAGGAGTTCTCCATACAAGACAAACAACTTGAAGATGAAGTCAAGGAAGATACAATTCAGCAAGATGAAGAAGATCAACCTCAAGCAAGAAATCAAGATCTTCCAAAGGAATGGAGGTATGCACATGGTCATCCAAGGGATTTAATCCTTGGTGATCCCTCACAAGGGGTAAGGACAAGATCCTCTCTAAGAAATACTAGTAATTATCTTGCTTTCGTTTCACAAATAGAGCCTAAGTCACTAGAGGAAGCCGAAAAGGATGAAAATTGGATAAATGCTATGCAAGAGGAATTAAATCAATTTGAAAGAAATCAAGTTTGGACTCTAATGAAAAGACCCCCTAATGTTTCAATCATAGGCACCAAGTGGGTGTATAGAAATAAACTAGATGAAGATGGAATAGTTATAAGAAACAAAGCTAGACTAGTTGCCAAAGGCTATAATCAGGAGGAAGGAATAGATTTTGATGAAACTTTTGCTCCTGTTGCTAGGTTAGAGGCTATTAGGCTACTTTTGGCATATGCTTGCTTCATGGATTTTAAACTCTATCAAATGGATGTAAAAAGTGCATTTTTAAATGGTTATATAATGGAGGAAGTTTATGTAGGACAACCTCCAGGTTTTGAAAACCACTTACATCCAGATTATGTTTATAAATTACATAAAGCATTGTATGGACTGAAGCAAGCCCCTAGGGCATGGTATGAAAGATTAAGTAATTTCCTAATTGAAAATAAATTTAAGAGAGAAAATGTAGACAAAACCCTCTTCATTAAAAGAAAAGGAAATGACTTATTGCTTGTACAAATTTATGTGGATGATATAATTTTTGGTGCTACTAATGATAGTCTTTGTCAAGAGTTTGCCAAGCTTATGCAGGGAGAATTTGAAATGAGCATGATGGATGAGCTCAACTTCTTCCTTGGGCTACAAATAAAACAATCAGAGGAAGGCATCTTCATCAGTCAGTCCAAATATATCAAGGAAATGTTGAAAAAATTCAAGATGAAGGATGCAAAGGAAATCAGCACACCCATGGGCTCAAGTTGCAAGCTTGGCAAAGATGAAAAAGGTAAAAGTATAGACTGCAAATTGTACAGAGGTATGATAGGCTCTTTACTTTACCTTACTGCTAGTAGACCAGACATATTATTCAGTGTTTGTATGTGTGCTAGATACCAAGCATGTCCTAAGGAATCACACTTGCAAGCTGTTAAAAGAATTTTTAGATATCTAGTAGGGACATCTAATGTAGGCTTATAGTATTCTAAACAATCTGACATAAATTTAATTGCTTATTCCGATGCTGATTTTGCCGGGTGCAAACTCGACAGAAAAAGCACAAGTGGCACATGTCAATTCTTGGGTGCTAATTTGGTTTCTTGGTTTAGCAAGAAACAGAATTCAGTTGCCTTGTCCACAGCTGAGGCTGAGTACATTGCAGCTGGAAGCTGTTGTGCCCAAGTTCTATGGATTAAGCAACAACTTGAAGACTTCGGTATCAAAATGGACAATATACCAATTAGATGTGATAATACAAGCGCAATTAATTTAACAAAAAATCCTGTCCAACACTCAAAATCAAAACATATAGAGATTAGGCATCACTTTATTAGGGATCATGTGCTGAAAAATGATGTGATGATTGAGTATGTATGTACTGAAAATCAATTGCCGATATCTTTACAAAGCCCCTTTGTAAAGATAGGTTCAACTATTTAAGGAATGCTTTGAGCTTGTATGATCCTAGCAAATAAATTGAACTTGTATTGCAATGCTTTGCTACTCAAACTAATAATCCACCTCAAAGTCACAAATAGCAAACCTAGTATCTATTAAGTGAAAGCATGAATCTATCTAAGTTAAATGACGAACTGTTTGACTTTCCGGAGGATGGTTACCCTCCCTTGGACTCTTCATGGAGATATTTTCAGAGCCTATTTCATAGGTATTCGAAATTTGGTCAAACATTCCTCATTTCAATATTAATAATTCAAAAAATTATTATCAAACTTTTATAGGGTATATTATTAAAGGGAAGGATCACAAACAAACTCACTCTATATTCACCAAAAGAAATCATGTTGATTAGTGTGGTTATATAAAATAAATTGGAAAAAGATAGAATTCAGTCTGAAATTTTTCAGTGCCGGAGACGTCTCTGGCAAATCGCAGAGACGTCCCCCCGGCGAGACGTCTCGCGTTAGTCGCGGAGACGTCTCGGGGACCGAACGAGGTTTTTTTTTAAAATAGGTCGAAACAGCTCGAGCCGACCCGAGCTATCTCTTTCGTCCCCAACAAAATACAAAACCCTAGCCTCCATTTTTCTCTCCACCTCAAACCGAACCAAAACTCCCCATTTCCCTAGGATTTCCGAGCCATGGCACCTAAAAGAGCTAGGAGAACAAGTGGGAGGCGTCCTAGGGTAGCGACCGACGCCGAGGAATGGAGGGAAGAACCTGAAGGGTTTTAGCATGTTATAATGCGCAGCGGAAGCTAGGGATTTTAAAAATTTCTTAATAAAGTCCCTATGCATGAAACCCTTTTAAGCCTAGATCACCTTAATGATTACAATCAAATGATATAAAATAAATGCAGAATTAGTAGAATACCTCAAACGCTAATCCAAAGTGTACAATCTCCACGAGGCATCCAAGTGTTCGCCCTCCAATGGTGATCCACACGAAAACTTGATCAAGACTTTAGCTCCAAAGACTTTTGATCCTTAATGCAGAATTCTTCTAAAGAACTCTAATGGCTTGCTTTCCTTCCTTTCTATTTTTCTTTAGCCTTCTAAAATCACTTCTAATCCTTTTGTCCTAAAGAAGACCACCTTGTCTTGGCTTAGGACACACTAGAAGCAATGCTAGAAAGAAAGAAACTAATGTAAGAAAGAAAGAAGAGAGGAGTGGGGTGGAGTTGGAATGATGAAACCCATGGAGTGCTAACCTATTTATAATAGGTGTAGGGATGCATCTCCAAGGGATGCATCCCATCCACACATCCTCTCATGAAAGGGCATCATCTAAAGGGCCATATCAAATAAGAGGAGGTGCAGATCAAGTGAGGAGGTGTATCAAATGATATGTCCTTTCATGTGGTGCCATATTTTGACCAAGTCAACATCACATGCTAATCACATGTCCATCACGCCTCACCTCTTGATCTTTCATGATGATGATCCAAGGGCTCCAATGCAAGGCGCCATTCACTTGACCCATTATGTCTTCATCCAATGGTGGGATTAAGATCCAATGGTCAATTATGGTAGCCATCCTCTAACCCAATCCAATTGGGTTAAACCAACTCTCCATTATGTCTTCATCCAACGGTAGATCAAGATCTAATGGTCTAGATTGAATGATTTATTAAATCTAATCCAATTAGACTCAAACCAAGCCAATTAGGTGCCAACTCTTGGCTAACCCATATTAGAATATGATCTAATCTCGAATCAGATTCGAATCCAATTCGAATCAGGAGCTAAGGTCTGCAACACCTGCTAGGATGTTTATCTTGCAAACATGATCTAATCTAATTAGACCCTTGATAAGTTTTCTTGTGTGTGACCCATTGGGTTCCATACTTAGCCAGCAATAGGTGTGAGTGCGAGTTGACCCAACTTGATTAGAACTCTTCTAATCGATTTAAGTCCAAACTGCGCGAACCCGAACTTAACAATTAGAATCCTTTCTAATTGGTGATCGAATTAAACTCTTTAATTTGATCAAACCTATAAAACAAGATTGACGTCTAGCAACGTGTCATGTCTACCCGAAAAATATGGAATTTGGTGGAAATACCAAAAATACCCTTCAGTGGCAAGTTACCATGCAATTCAATCCTTTAAACAAACTGCATCCCAAATATGTATATGAGTATGAATATATGTCAAACTCAATTTCATATTCATATTTTTCTCAATCTTTTAATGATAATTCAAATAATGAAACATTAGAAACTCTTTCTAATTTTCATTCTGCTTTGATCAAAGGCTTCCTGAATTATCATATGATTAGAATAAATAGGATGCTATCTTCTCTTACTAGAAGTGATTAATTCCTTGTTGACCTACTCATAATCTTCGTACACAATTCACCATATCCAGAAGACCTCGTACATAACTTATTGTCATGAATGAGTGTAAACCAAAATATGGGTTCATGTGCACAAGATACCATGGTGATCTCAGGTCATAGGATCAGTTGCACAACTCCCACTAAGAGAATCATCTTTTGACATGTAAGTAAGACTTCATAAGATTTCTCTTTGTAGGTCAATTCAGTGAACTCATTCCTCTAATGAGCACCCACATCTTTGTATTAGTGTCTCCACACAAATGATTGTGAGATCAATCATCCTCTGCATCGAGCATACATAAGACATGCCAGTCTTTTCGGTAATCATTGATCCCCGACTCAATGTACCAATGACTGGGAATATTTAAGATTAGGATTTTAGGATTTTAAGTCTCACTAGTATGATCTCATCATAGTCTTAAAACCATTGCCCTAATCTAAGGAGTTTATCATAAATATAATCAACAGCATATGATAAAACATAACGCCTTTATTCATATTTAAATGTCATGTACATGATTTGGACAAATCAAAAGAAAAAACCTTTCGCAATACATATTGCGATTGGCTTGTAGGGCATCTACTCTTTCAATCTCCCACTTGCACTAAAGCCAATCGCTCTTATATTTTATCCCCATACAATCGAGGTGGCGATCGAACTGCTGTTGTGGTAGAGCTTTAGTGAACGGGTCTGCTAAGTTGTTCTTTGTGTCTACTCGTTCAATGACTATGTTTTGTCTCTCGACGATCTCTCGAACGAGGTGGAAGCGTCTTAGAATGTGCTTGGATTTGTGATGAGATCTTGGTTCCTCTGCTTGAGCAACAGCTCCAGTGTTGTCACAATAAACTGAAACTGGTCCAGCAATCTCAGGAACTACTCCCAACTCAGCGATGAACTTCTTCATCTAGACAGCTTCCTTAGCGGCTTCACTTACAGCGATGTATTCTGCCTCAGTAGTTGAGTCAGCTACAGTTTGCTGCTTGGAACTCTTCCAGCTCACTGCACCACCATTTAGGGTAAAGACATACCCTAAAGTGGACTTGCTATCATCTGGATCTGATTGAAAACTAGTATCAGAAAATCCTTCTAGTTTCAACTCAGATCCTCCATAAACTAGAAAAATATCTTTTGTCCTTCTTAAGTACTTAAGAATATTTTTTACAGCTATCCAATGATTTTCTCCTGGATCAGCCTGGAATCTGCTTGTTATGCTTAAGGCATAAGCAACATCAGGCCTAGTACATAGCATAGCATACATAATTAATCCTACTGCCGAAGCATAGGGAATAGAATTCATTCTATTCCTCTCTTCAGATGTCTTAGGAGACATCTTCTTAGAGAGACGTATGCCATGACTCATAGGTAAGTAACCTCTTTTACTTCCTTCCATGCTGAATCTTTTCAGCACACGATCTATGCACTTAGACTGGGACCAGCCTAGCATCCTTTTAGATCTATCCCTATAGATCTTTATACCAAGTATATAGGATGCTTCTCCCAAGTCTTTCATGGAAAAGCTTTTTGATAGCCAAGTCTTGACCGATTGTAACATTGGAATATCATTTCCAATGATTAGTATGTCATCTACATACAATATTAAGAAGACAACGGCACTCCCACTAGTCTTTTTGTACACACATGGTTCATCCACATTTTTGATAAAACCAAACTCTTTGACTATTGTATCAAAACGGATGTTCCAACTCCTCGATGCTTGCTTTAATCCATAAATAGATCTCTTAAGCTTGCATACTTGATTTGCTCTCCCACTTGAGACAAATCCTTCTGGCTGTGTCATGTAAACCTCTTCCTCAAGATAACCATTAAGGAAGGCGGTTTTGACATCCATCTGCCAAATTTCATAATCATAGTATGCAGCTATTGCAAGCAAAATCCGAATAGATTTAAGCATGGCAACTGGTGAAAAAGTTTCATCATAGTCAATTCCTTGCTTTTGCCTGAAACCTTTTGCCACCAATCTAGCCTTGTAGGTTTCTACTTGGCCATCTGCTCCAATCTTCTTCTTATAGACCCATTTGCAACCTATAGGGTTTACACCTTCTGGTGCATCAACCAAAGTTCATACTTGGTTGGTATACATAGAGTCTATTTCGGATTTCATAGCTTCTAACCATTTGTTAGAGTCATTACTCATGATAGCTTCCGAATAGGTCAGAGGATCATCATTTTCGACGATGTGGGCTTCATCATTCTCAATGATAAACCCATACCTCTTAGGTGCATTTCGCACTCTATCTGACCTTTGGAGAGGAGATGTGTGTTGTGGTTGTACTTCATCAATGGGTACATCTGGTTGAAGAATTTCTTGTGTTTCTATTTGTAGATCTTGAACTTCATTAAGTTCAATTCTTCTTTCACTGTCATTTTCTAAGATAAACTCTTTTTCTAAGAAAGTGGCATGCCTACTAACAAATACCTTTTGTTCAGTAGGGTGATAGAAGAGATATCCAATACTTTCTTTGGAATAACCTATAAATGTACATTTATCTGATCTAGCACTTAGCTTATGTCCAAAATTTCTTTTGACATATGCTTGGCAGCCCCATATTTTAAAATATTTAAGATTGGGCTTTCTACCTCTCCATATCTCATATGGAGTACTAGATACAGATTTTGAAGGTATCCTGTTTAGCACATATGTAGCAGTTTCTAAGGCATAACCCCAGAAGGAAATAGGAAGATCTGTAAAGCACATCATGGACCTTACCATATCTAATAGAGTACGATTCCTCCGTTCAGCTACACCATTTAGTTGTGGCGTATACGGAGGTGTCCATTCAGAGAGAATGCCCTTTTCTTTAAGATGATTTAAAAATTCACTAGAAAGGTATTCACCTCCTCGATCAGATCAAAGGATTTTAATACACTTTCCGGTTTGTTTTTCAACCATACTTTGATACTCTTTAAACTTATCAAAGGCTTCGTACTTATGTTTCATAAGATACACAAATCCGAACCTTGATAAATCATCAGTGAATGTGATGAAGTAAAAGTATCCACCTCTAGCTGGAGTTGTCATAGGACCACATACATCTGTATGTGTAAGTCCTAATAACTCACTTGCCCTTTCTCCATGTCCAGTGAATGGAGACTTGGTCATTTTTTCCATAAGACAAGATTCACAAGTTCCTAATGATTCATAATCATAAGGATCAAAGAACTCTTCTTTGTATAACTTGTTGATTCTTGATTCACTTATGTGACCAAGTCGGCAATGCCAAAGGAGGGTATTATTCACTTCCTCTCTCTTTCTTTTATTGCTTTTACTAATATGAAAGACATTGTCATTAAGTAATAAAACTAGAAGACCATTTTCCATAATGCCATTGCAAAGATGCTTATTAGAAAAATAAATAGAGCAACCATTGCCCTTTCCATTAATTTCAAAACCTTTCTTTAACAACAAAGGAATGAAAATTACATTTCTAATAATTTTGGGCATATAATAACAATCTTCTAATTGTAGGGCTTTTCCGAAGGCAATTCCAAGTTGTAGGTTCCAACAGCTTCAGCCTGGATGGACTCTCCTCCAGCGCCATACAGCTCGAAGTCACCTTTCTTCAAAATTTTAATTTTCTGTAGTCCATGCAAAGATTTGCAAATGTGAAAACCACAGTCGGTATCCAATACCCATGAATTTGAATTTGAAGAACTTAATGACAAATTGGCATGTAACATAAACATACCTTTTGATGCAACTCTTGCATCGGTCTTCATACTTGCAAGAAAACTCTTGCAATTTTTTTTTCAGTGGCCAGCTTTGCCGCAATGAAAACAGGTACTTGATCCGGAGTTTTTCTTTCCTTTTTTCTTTTTGATGCTACTCTTGGGGTTCAATCGTTTTTTAGAATCCTTATTTCTCGATTTCCTCATAGAGGTGCTATTTATAAGAAGGAGTGGACCTTTATCCTTCTTAATATGCCCTTCAGCTGTTTTGAGCATATTTAACAGCTCGGGCAGGGAGGTGTTCAGCTTGTTCATGTAAAAGTTCACAACAAACTGAGAAAATGAATCAGGCAGTGATTGCAGGATCAAATCCTGACTGAGCTCACTATCCATAGCAAAACCTAATTGACTTAATCTGGTGATCAAGTCTATAACCATAAGAACATGGTTTTGCACTGGAGTTCCTTCATTCATTCTAGCACGGAACAACTGCTTAGATATCTCATACCTAGCAGTCCTGCTTTGTTCTCCATACAACTCTTTTAAATTGAGAAGTATGGATTGAGTATCCATGCCTTCATGTTGCCTCTGTAATTCATTGCTCATAGAGGCAAGTATGATACATTTGACAGTCACATTGTCATTTTTCCACATCTTATGTGTGGCAACCTCCTCTTCTGTAGCATCATCCCCTAGATCTCCAAGATCAGGGGTTTCAAGTATATAGAAAATTTTCTTCTGAGTGAGTACTATCTTTAAATTCCTCAACCAGTCCACATAGTTTGGTCCGGTCAACTTGTTGGTATCTAAGATGCCTCTTAGTGAAAGTGAAGAAGTCATTTAATAATTCTACATATGCAAGAACAAAACTAATATAAGCAGACCAATCATGATGACATGTTTGCAACTAGATAAGGACTTTAATCTAATTTGTCTCCTACTATTTTTATCGAATATCATAGCCCTCTCCTATGATAAACGTGAAAATATAATTTTTCTTAGTAGGGTTGAGATCCTAATTCATCATAAAAAGCCTTGTGTTTACACAACAAACTCTTATGAGTTCAAAGGTAGGAAACTCTTTCCAATTGCATCTCATGCAATTCTCAACTTTATCTTGTCCTCTTAAAATACTTATTGCCTTGTGTTAGCACAGCAAACAATAATATTTTAGTTAAGTCAAACCCTTCATTTCCATATAGTCATATTCGAATAATATTGCCCTTGTGGTTGCACAACAAGGCAATATATTAAAATATGCCATAAGCATCTTAATGCACCAAGACAGTATAACATCACTCCCCATTGCAAGTCTTGTGTTAGCACAACAAACTAGCATGGATCTTGACATAATAATATCGAGGCATGAAGGAAGGCTATCAATAGTGTTATATCAATATTAAGCTTATCCATAATAGGCAATCAAACAATTGGCCAGGTAAGCAGGTGGGAGGCTCCCCTTACTCAGAGAGTAAGGTCCTAATTAGAGAACCACCTTTAGTGCTTTCCTTAGACACCAATTAGATCAATTGTTCTAATATGGGTTAGCCCAAAGTTTTTCAACACTATAACTTAATATAATTTTTATTGAGGGCTTACTAGTCTCTAGCACATTCTTTAATTGTAACATATATTTAACATGTCTAAAATAAACTATTATGCATCATGGCTATCTCATAGCATGTATAAATCATAAGCAATTAATTAACATGCTTCAACATATTTTCATAAGAAAAATTTCATATCATGATATTTTATTACATAACATATCATATATGAATCATACATTTCAGCATTTCTCTAAGCATATGACATTACTATCTCATAGTAAATTAATAATCATACATCATACATTATTATTTGATTGAACCAATTAAGGATGGCTCTGATACCACTGAAGGGTTTTAGCATGTTATAATGCGCAACGGAAGCTAGGGATTTTAAAAATTTTTTGATAAAGTTCCTTAACATAAAACCCTCATAAGCCAAGATCACCTTAATGGAAGCAATCAAATGATATAAAATAAATGCAGAATTAGTAGAATACCTCAAATGCTAATCCAAAGTGTACAATCTCCACGAGGCGTCCAAGTGTTCGCCCTCCAATGGTGATCCACACGAAAACTTGATCAAGACTTTAGCTCCAAAGACTTTTGATCCTTAATGCAGAATTCTTTTAAAGAACTCTAATGGCTTGCTTTCCTTCCTTTCTATTTTTCTTTAGCCTTCTAAAATCACTTCTAATCCTTTTGTCCTAAAGAAGACCACCTTGTCTTGGCTTAGGACACACTAGAAGCAATGCTAGAAAGAAAGAAACTAATGTAAGAAAGAAAGAAGAGAGGAGTGGGGTGGAGTTGGAATGATGAAACCCATGGAGTGCTAACCTATTTATAATAGGTGTAGGGATGCATCTCCAAGGGATGCATCCCATCCACACATCCTCTCATGAAAGGGCATCATCTAAAGGGCCATATCAAATAAGAGGAGGTGCAGATCAAGTGAGGAGGTGTATCAAATGATATGTCCTTTCATGTGGTGCCATATTTTGACCAAGTCAACATCACATGCTAATCACATGTCCATCACGCCTCACCTATTGATCTTTCATGATGATGATCCAAGGGCTCCAATGCAAGGCGCCATTCACTTGACCTATTATGTCTTCATCCAATGGTGGGATTAAGATCCAATGGTCAATTATGGTAGCTGTTGCTGGTGGTCCAAACCGGAGAACGATTGGCACAGCGGTGTGAACGGGGTTCCCTTGGAGTTGGGTTGGTTGCGCTCCACCTTCCACCGGAAAACCTGCAAGCAAGCCTCGCACCACCACTGGGGTAGTGGGGGCCCTCCGATGATCAAGTCAGAGAGGATTGAAGGAGAAGGAGAGATAGCAGTAGCAGGTAAGAGAATGCTCTGGAAAACTTTTTCTTACCTCCCCCCTTCTCCCCCCAGCCGCATATATACCAGGCTGGGGGGTCCTTCTGGGGGGTTGGTCATCGTGTAGCACGATGGAGCTGCCACTGACATGGCCGTTACAGGGCGTCGTGGGGCAGCGCTGGGTACGGCCATGACAGGGCGTAGTGGAGCTCCGCTTTGTACGGCTGTTACAGGGGATCGTGGAGCAGCGCCGGATACGACCGTCGCAGGGAGTAGTGGAGCAGAGGGCCGCGGCGTGCTTCAGGGGAACAGCCTGTCGTTGTCGAGAGATTACCGACTCGGGGTCGGACTGCTGGATCAAGGGGCAGCTGACTCGGGGTCGGGCTGCGAAGCCGAAGATATCCGACTCGGGGTCGGACTGCTGGATCAAGGGCAGCCGACTCGGGGTCGGGCTGCGAAGCCGAAGATATCCGACTCGGGTCGGATTACTGGATCAAGGGACTGCCGTAGTCTTTCTGGGTGCGCGTGCCGGTCACGTGGGGCGTGGCGGCTAAGTTCCCCCGTAACAGTAGCCCCCCACTTCCGAGCCTGGAACCAGGAGGGGAACGGGTGAAGGGAGTGATGCTTCGAGATTGCCGCCATCCCTCGAAAAAGGCGCGCGCGCTTCGAGCTCCCCGCCTCCTTTATGGCCGTATAGCGGTTGTCGCTGATCTGGCAGTCTGCGGATTTCGGCGGACATCCTTCCTTAATGGCGTCGATTCGCCTTTGGGGCGCGAGCGATCCTTCGGCAGCCAGGCGTCCTCTGGCGTCACCGAGGCGTCACCCGCCTTTCCACCTATTTAACTGGGGGCCCTCCCCCGTCCGCTCTTCTCTTCACAGGCATCTTCGAGTTTCTCCCTTGTGCTGCTGTCGTTGCCGTCGGACTGTTCGCTCGCTCCTCCTTTGACGCTCTCGGAGCCGTTCTTCCTTCCCTTCCGGTGAGTTGCCCCATTCTTCAATTTAGGGCTCTCCATACTTTCTCCTTCCGTATTAGTGTACTCCAGTCGTTCCGGTCCTTTCCT